>NC_091155.1:28415317-28542817 GCF_040958095.1 Procambarus clarkii
CAAGTGGAAGGGCACTTACGCCCAACACAGAAAGACCACCCACCCCCCTTCTCCAACTTATGAAATGTTATGTAGGTCGGTAAGAACAAGTACATACTGGAGCAATTGAATTGAACTATCAGGGGGGGGGGGGAAGCGCCAAGCCATTACAACTACAGTATATAGCACTTGGAAGAGGTCAGGATAAGGATTTGGGATGGGACGAAGGGAAGGAATGGTACCCAACCCCCTTGGACGGTCAGGGATTGAACGCCGACCTGCATGAAGCGAGACCGTCCAGCCCAAGTAATTGGGCATACTGGAGCAAACTGTTACCAGACTCAAACAAAGCAATACGCCCCCCCCCTCTTCCTTCCAGATGTCATAGGACACGGCATTTCTTCAGTTTGGTTAAATTATTATGCACCCCAAACCCATATTATGCACCCCATACCCATACTGTGGGCGGTAGTGGAAAGGGTTACAGAGGCACATGAAACGCACTAGGCTTCAAGGATGCGGGCAACCATTCGGATGCCACACAAACAATAACGCCTCTCACATGACAGATGCGCAGGATGGCACCTGTGCTCAACATTTACCTGAATTTACTTGTGGGTCACTAATACTCTAGTGGCCTTGACGAGGACACAACACCGGCGGCTTGTCAAATGCCCCCCCCCCCTCATTTGTCCTGGTAATTTGTTTTTATTTGGATTTTAAAATTCAAGTTTTGGCATATATACAAGCAGGATGGCACCTGCTCAGCATGTATACAAGCAGGATGGCACCTGCTCAGCATGTATACAAGCAGGATGGCACCTGCTCAGCATGTATACAAGCAGGATGGCACCTGCTCAGTATGTATACAAGCAGGATGGCACCCGCTCAGCATGTATACAAGCAGGATGGCACCCGCTCAGCATGTATACAAGCAGGATGGCACCCGCTCAGCATGTATACAAGCAGGAGGGCACCCGCTCAGCATGTATACAAGCAGGATGGCACCCGCTCAGCATGTATACAAGCAGGAGGGCACCCGCTCAGCATGTATACAAGCAGGATGGCACCCGCTCAGCATGTATACAAGCAGGATGGCACCCGCTCAGCATGTATACAAGCAGGAGGGCACCCGCTCAGCATGTATACAAGCAGGAGGGCACCCGCTCAGCATGTATACAAGCAGGATGGCACCCGCTCAGCATGTATACAAGCAGGAGGGCACCCGCTCAGCATGTATACAAGCAGGATGGCACCCGCTCAGCATGTATACAAGCAGGATGGCACCCGCTCAGCATGTATACAAGCAGGATGGCACCCGCTCAGCATGTATACAAGCAGGAGGGCACCCGCTCAGCATGTATACAAGCAGGATGGCACCCGCTCAGTATGTATACAAGCAGGAGGGCACCCGCTCAGCATGTATACAAGCAGGAGGGCACCCGCTCAGCATGTATACAAGCAGGATGGCACCCGCTCAGCATGTATACAAGCAGGAGGGCACCCGCTCAGCATGTATACAAGCAGGATGGCACCCGCTCAGCATGTATACAAGCAGGATGGCACCCGCTCAGCATGTATACAAGCAGGATGGCACCCGCTCAGCATGTATACAAGCAGGATGGCACCCGCTCAGCATGTATACAAGCAGGAGGGCACCCGCTCAGCATGTATACAAGCAGGATAGCACCCGCTCAGTATGTATACAAGCAGGATGGCACCCGCTCAGCATGTATACAAGCAGGAGGGCACCCGCTCAGCATGTATACAAGCAGGAGGGCACCCGCTCAGTATGTATACAAGCAGGATGGCACCCGCTCAGCATGTATACAAGCAGGATGGCACCCGCTCAGTATGTATACAAGCAGGATGGCACCCGCTCAGCATGTATACAAGCAGGAGGGCACCCGCTCAGCATGTATACAAGCAGGAGGGCACCCGCTCAGTATGTATACAAGCAGGATGGCACCCGCTCAGCATGTATACAAGCAGGAGGGCACCCGCTCAGCATGTATACAAGCAGGAGGGCACCCGCTCAGCATGTATACAAGCAGGATGGCACCCGCTCAGTATGTATACAAGCAGGATGGCACCCGCTCAGCATGTATACAAGCAGGAGGGCACCCGCTCAGCATGTATACAAGCAGGAGGGCACCCGCTCAGTATGTATACAAGCAGGATGGCACCCGCTCAGCATGTATACAAGCAGGATGGCACCCGCTCAGTATGTATACAAGCAGGATGGCACCCGCTCAGCATGTATACAAGCAGGAGGGCACCCGCTCAGCATGTATACAAGCAGGAGGGCACCCGCTCAGTATGTATACAAGCAGGATGGCACCCGCTCAGCATGTATACAAGCAGGAGGGCACCCGCTCAGCATGTATACAAGCAGGAGGGCACCTGCTCAGTATGTATACAAGCAGGATAGCACCCGCTCAGCATGTATACAAGCAGGAGGGCACCTGCTCAGTATGTATACAAGCAGGAGGGCACCTGCTCAGTATGTATACAAGCAGGAGGGCACCCGCTCAGTAAGTATACAAGCAGGAGGGCACCTGCTCAGTATGTATACAAGCAGGAGGGCACCTGCTCAGTATGTATACAAGCAGGAGGGCACCCGCTCAGTAAGTATACAAGCAGGATAGCACCCGCTCAGTATGTATACAAGCAGGAGGGCACCGCTCAGTATGTATACAAGCAGGATAGCACCCGCTCAGTATGTATACAAGCAGGAGGGCACCTGCTCAGTATGTATACAAGCAGGAGGGCACCGCTCAGTATGTATACAAGCAGGAGGGCACCGCTCAGTATGTATACAAGCAGGAGGGCACCGCTCAGTATGTATACAAGCAGGAGGGCACCGCTCAGTATGTATACAAGCAGGAGGGCGCCTCCTCAGTATGTATACAAGCAGGAGGGCGCCCGCTCAGTATGTATACAAGCAGGGCACCGCTCAGTATGCATACAAGCAGGAGGGCGCCTCCTCAGTATGTATACAAGCAGGAGGGCGCCCGCTCAGTATGTATACAAGCAGGAGGGCACCGCTCAGTATGTATACAAGCAGGAGGGCGCCTCCTCAGTATGTATACAAGCAGGAGTGCGCCCGCTCAGTATGTATACAAGCAGGGCACCGCTCAGTATACATACAAGCAGGAGGGCACCGCTCAGTATGTATACAAACAGGAGGGCACCGCTCAGTATGTATACAAGCAGGAGGGCACCGCTCAGTATGTATACAAGCAGGAGGGCACCGCTCAGTATGTATACAAACAGGAGGGCACCGCTCAGTATGTATACAAGCAGGAGGGCACCGCTCAACACTGCCCCCTCTCAAACGTTCACTCTAGGTCAAATTGACCTAGAGTTTGGCCTACATTTTAGATTAGATTAGATTTTTTAATCAGGTAAGGGTACATACATTGAGTTACAAACATAATGATTGGATTTAAAGATAGAGATAGTACATACAATTCAATAATTTGCCTCTCAAATCAGCCCCCCCCCCAACTTTCCAACAATTACACAGTGTTACCCTAGGTGGGCAGCCCCTAGGTGGACAGAACCTTGGTGGGCAGCCCCTTGGTGGGCAGCCCCTTGGTGGGCAGCCCCTAGGTGGGCAGCCCCTAGGTGGACAGCCCCTTGCCTGCCGCCCGCCTCAGCCACCAGGGGTCAGGATAACAGGCAATCTTCCGGCCAGATGAGACGTCATAGTGCATGTTAAAGGGACGCTACTTCCTGTTATCGAGCTAACGTGTTTTGACTGGTTGAACCCGAGGGAAGATTATCCCAAGCTGGGATCATAACAAAAAATTGCTGGTGTACTAAATTACAAGGTGATTAAGTAGTATTAATATTTGTCTGTGTTAGATATATATACCATTATATGATGCTTAAAATTCGTCCAATCCTATTCTTGCTAACAAATATCAAGGAGAAAATGCACTAAAACTGCAGTCAGAATGGGCAGTTTAAATTCATTTTCACTGCCATTGCCTTTGAAGAAATCTGCATCGATTTCCTGGATTTGTTTCCCCTGGCCCAGGAGGAAAGATATGGCTCGGCGTATAGCAGCTGCTGCATCAACAAGATGGGCTCTGCTACTCACCTCTGTCATCATTTTGGCAAGCTGCGAGCTGTGAAGACGTGCGAGTGGCAGAAGCAAGCGCTGTGTTGGTGTGTCAGGGCGCCGGGCTGATCATGCCGGGGACGAGACCGCTGGCGACACTCCCCTCACCACTACCTCACACTCACTGGCTGACGCGGCTCCCCTCGGCTCACCACAGCTGGCGCACCCCATCAAACCCGGCCCTTGTTTTTAATAACAATAAGCGTGTTTGTGGCTCAGTAGTGATGTTAGCATGATTGGATCCCAGGCTGAGCGTCAAACAAGAGCATCGCTTTACTTATAACGAAATGGTGTGAAGGACAGGCAACGTAATTGCCAGTGTTCCTGGACACATCTGGCAACGTGGCGTGCGCACAAGCTTGTTGCTCCAACTGACGTTTCATGACTCGTCTGTACCAGCGGCCATGTATACGGAGCCGCCGATACCTCACCATCAATCATTTGCTCTGTCTTCTCCAGTTTTCCTTCGGCATATACAAACTATTAGTTTTGTATAATCCTGGCATATATATAGTTATTAATGAACAAATTTAACATTAATCATTGGTATTTGGAATCCATATGGCAAGGATCACGCATCTATATGCATCCAGCCCGTCCTTCTTAGGTTTCCCAACGTCAAGAAACTGTCGTACTAAGGTGCCCCTCTCCTAACCTACCAGAGGACCCACTTCCTGTCCAAATGTAAACTGTGTCAGCAAAATGGGACGGAATACTCACTCCGTCACTGTGATGGAGTGCAAAAAGATATGTGAATTCAGACAACTTTATAACAAATGTTCAGAAATGAGAAAATATTTCATTCAAAATAATCTGCTACCAGAAAATTTAGCCTAATATTCTCAGTATGATAACTGTAGGTAGTTAATGTGGGTGATTGTAACCTATCCACCGCTGCCCAGTGGGTGCGGGGTGGCGTGCAGGATAAACATATTAATTATGACTCTAGCTTTCCACATATGTCAGTTTGGAGACCGCTTACAGTCGGTCTCGAACCCATTGTTGATGTAACAATATACATTAAATTTTGTAACTAGCTCACGAAGACAGTAACTTGCTTAGCTAAATGAATTGTGGGGTTCAGTCCCTGAGCCCATTATGTGCCTCAGTAACCCTTTCCACTACCGCCCACAGGATGGGTATGGGGTGCATAGTAAATTAACTAAACTAAACTATGGCAAGATGTGATTTGTTATGAAGGGAACGTTGAGGTGGGTGGTAGACGACCTTACTTGACTTATTGTTGACTTGACCCTCTCATACTGCCCAAGGCATATCGTCACTGCTTGTAGCATCTTATCCTTAATATAAACTATTAGCCAATTTGATTAGTCGTATAAACAATTAGGCCAATGACTGCATGCATCATCTATTTACTTTATTTTCTGATTTTTCAGTCTGTGATTTTCCATAATATTTGTGACAGACATTTATAGCGTTGAGTAGCCTATTACTGTGACAGACATTTATATGTTGAGTAGCCTATTACTGTTTTATATATTTTTTTATTATGCACGTCTTACACATACTGAGTTTTATAGTGAAAAAAGTTACAGAGGCACATCATGGGCTCAGAAACTGAACCCCACAATTTGTTTAGCTAAGTAAGTTACAGGGCTGACGAGCTAATTTCAGTTACTAAATTAACAATTAACAAGTGTAAATTAACAATTTATACATTGATTTTTAATTTCAACCTTATTATCGGTGAGAACATGATTCGTCAGGAAAAATTTACCTGAGGGCCACCATCTATTTGGTGGTCATGACGAGGACAGAAAGCCGGCGGTTTGTAAAAGGTCTCCCCCTCCCCAATTTTAACTGGGGATTTTTCCCAACTCGTTTTTTGACCTGATATAATAATGTCTTGGCATTTACAGCTTCGGCGGATAGGTGGTTCCATTGGTGAAAAACGCATCTCCTGTTTTCTGTCCTACATTGTGACATTGAGTGTGAAGAAAATATGTAGACAGCTTAATTTTATTTTAGTTTAATTAATGTGTTTTAGTCCTCACTTCACAAATTACTCGTCCTGTGGGCGGTTACTGAAAGGTTAGTTATATAATAAGTTAAGTCTTGACACTAGAAATAGGGTGTCTAGAACCCAAACCCAACGAGTTTATCTGTTGCGTGGAAAACGGTGTGGAAAGAACTCACCATACGAAGCGAACGATATAGCACCCGTGCTAGGCGATCACTCACAGGATGAATGACGCTGCCCAATAAATTTGGCTTTTAGAGCAAAATTAAAAAAAAAGGTGGGGGGGGGAGGGGGGATCAGGAACTGAACCACAATGTTCTTGATCCGTGGTTAATGTCTTTGACCCACAAAGCTAAATAATCTTTCATTTATTTATTTATATACAAGAAGGAACATTAGGGGTTAAGAGAGAACAAAGAAATGAAATTGATTTTACATTCTTGTAAAGCCACTAGCACGCATAGCGTTTCGGGCAAGTCCTTAAACTAACAGATAATTTTAAGTAGATAATTTACAATAAAATTGACAAAAATATTTTACAGGTACTTTACAGCTTTACTTTACTGGTACAGGTAATTTTAAGTAGATAAATTACAGTAAAATTGACAAAAAAATTTATAGGTATATTGTAAGATTTTGACACAATAAACAAAGATTAGATTAATACACAATAACAACAATACACTATAATGAACAAGGATTACTAGGTACATTAGGATAAAATTTTAGGCTTATACATTGGTTCACTGTAGCACAATTTGAGGATCAATTTTGAATTAACTACATTATATTAATAGCCTAAATTAATATACGAATACTGTGGTTCCATTACTCTAGTGCCAGTAATCAGACGATGAGTCACAATAATGTGGTTGATGATATGATGACCAAACCACACATTAGAAGATGAGGAGACGACGACGTTTCGGTCCGTCCATATAGAGAGTGGAAGAGACAAATGAATAAGGCAAGAAAGTGAGATACAAGGTGAGAAACATGTAAGAGAAAGAACGTAAGAATTCATGATAAATGGTAAGAATACGATTTTGAACGGTAAAAGTAAGAGGAATGTAAGAATAAGAGGAAAGTAAGAATAAAATGAAAGGTAAGAATGAGAAAAGTGGTAAGAATAAAATGAAAGAAAGGAAAACGCTAAGAAAAATATAAAACGTGAGAAAAGAGAAAAGGAAAGAATAAGAGAATCAGGTAAAGTAAAGATGCGAAGAAAGAAATGAAGAATAGAGAAAGGTATAAATAAGAAAAAAATAGAAAAAACAGGAGGGAAAATAAATAAAGAAAACTGCAGAAGGCCAAATAAGAGAAAAAAAATCTAGTAACGTAAGAGGCAGAAAGAAAAAAAAAAGATATGCTAGAGGGGGCAAAACTTCAGTCAGATCACGTTTGTTAAGAAGGTTAGAGCAGTTAATTATGTACTGTGAAAGGGAAGAGTCAACAGCAACAAAGCCAGGACTAAGGATCATGTTGGGTAAGTTGTGTATCAGAGCAAAGTCAACAAGACGGCGTCTGTTAAGAGTAGACCTGTTACCAGGAAATAATATTTTACAAGACCACCAATCTGTATGATGATTTTAAGTTTGATTTTCCACAATATAGGCTCTCTTCTGCCTAACATGGCAGAAGAGAGCATTGTTTGTGTTTGCAGACTTAACACTTATAATGTGTTCCTTAAGTCTGTCATTCAGTGAGCGGTCAGTTTCACCAAAGTATTGGAGAGGACAAGACAAACAGGAAATAGAGCAGATACAAACAGCATGGCAAGCAGGAGGAACAGTGTGAACCAGATTACTACGAAGAATGTTAGTTTGTCTAAAGGCGAGTTTTACTTCAAGAGGACGAAGGATATCAGCAAGAGTTCTGAGTTTAGATTGAAGGGAAGACACAGTACTAAGATTGTTGGAAACAGGTTTGGGATGAAATAAATTTATTTTACCTTGGGAATAGGCACAGTTGATAAAATGTAAGGGGTAACCAGGGCGAGGGGAAAAAAGAGAGAGAGAGAGAGAGAGAGAGAGAGAGAGAGAGAGAGAGAGAGAGAGAGAGAGAGAGAGAGAGAGAATAAAAAAATTTTGACCCGTCCTTTGTACATGAACGTCCCTCTATAAAATTTACGGGTATATTTTCGTAACAGACTGACGGACCCCCATGTTTACCTGTTTAATGACGCCATTAACTCGAAGGTCAAATTGCATCCAAACGAAGCGAGTGTTGGTGCTTGAGGCCACATCTTGTTATTGTGAGTTGAACAGGGGTATACCCTTCCCTCTTGACTGTTAACAAGGACGAACATGAAGAATGTAACTCATACTCTAACGTGGTAATTTCCTTCTGATATAATTTACACAGTGATAATACTCCATCAGCTCGTTTAATGTACCCCCCTCCCATCGATAAAATTCCACATGTCGTTGACCACTAACAAACTCATACTTAACATTAACAATTCCATGCTATATCTTGTTTGGAAATAAATCAAATATATATAAGTAAACAATACTCATATTTAGAGCAGAGTAGAATGGAAATTCCTTGGCATACAGTTAGACAACAAACTGAACTTACATTGCCGAATACAAAATATAACCAAAAAGAGTATATATAACTTCTGCCACATTACCCAAAATCTTCTACAGTGTACCTCGCTCTGTCCTGGTAACGCTATATTACCCAATCATCTATCTATATCTGCGCCTGGAGATCTATGACTTACCTACCTCACACATCTAATTACCCAACAAAAATCAGCAATTATCAGATTCTTTGTTGGGTAATTAGATATCGATATCTATGGCAGGTAATGAATCTCCAAATGAACATTCCAATTGTAAAGTATGTGAACAAGAGATAGGACATACGCTACAACGCTATTTGTTACTATTTACTGTTTGTTAATATTTTTATTACTATTATTATAAGCCTATAACCTGCCTTCTTGTCCCCCGAAACAATGAATTATTATTAAAAGTATATTAGTATGTGTATGTGTAACTCCTGTCCCCTCAATTGTACATTAATCATATGTTCTTTGTGGACACATTCTTCTGAATAAAATTTTGAATTTGAACTATATCTGTGATTATTCTGTAATAAATTATTTCAGACCATATGGTATGAGGTACCTTGAGCTCTGTAATTACTTCATACACTCACGAATACTGGAAGATATTCTTGTGCTGTACCCAGATTTTGCTAGTGGAGGCTAATATATCAGCCTTACATTTCATGTTCCCTCCTGACTGTAACTCCATGTATGACTAACCATCCTACGAAATGGGAATATTAGATTTTTATTTGTTATGTTTTATTTATTTTGATATATAAGAGTGCTTACATTCTTGTACGTAGAATGTACAGATGCACTTACAGCTACTTTTAATGTACACCGTGTAATCTTTCATATAGAATAGTGTAGCAGCTCACTGCTATGTATACATAAGCTTCTTAATAAAAAAACATATCGTATATCATGTTATATTTCTGAGTGTTGCCAACGCACAAGCGGGCAACCTATATGCAAGCTGGCTGAGTAGAAGTGTTGCTAATCTCATTAAACTAAATATTCCTATTATATGCAACGTACTAGCCAATGATATCCCATTATATTTGTACCCCGAAATACAAGTGTCTTACACGCCCATCAACAAGGAAAACCCAGCACTCCTGAAAACAATAACACTTGAAACCATTGATTCTTTTACAAATAACTTACGGCCACACGAGCACTGCTTACGCTGATGGGTCTGTTCAAATGTCAACAGGTCGCACTGAAGCAGCCTGTAGAATATATAAAGACAACATATGTATACAGACTACAAGTGTGAGACTAAATAACTGGCTTAGCTCCACACACAGAATTAGCAGCACTACAACTCAAAATCAAAATTCAAATTCAAATGTTTATTCAGGTAAAGTACATACATACAAGGGGTGATACAAATATTGTTGAATTTATAGATAGAGCTAGTACATATAATGCCTAAAGCCACTATTACGCAAAGCGTTTCGGGCAACTTGCCATTAACGCACTGAAGAACAGTAAAGGAGTAATTTTATATGATTCAAAGTCAGCTCTTCAGGCCCTTAAAAACCCAACATGCAAAATAGATACTTAGGAATGTTGCAACATTCATTATAAACAACATTATTAACGCAAAGAGCAAGTTTCAGTTTCACTTGTATGGATACCATCTCATATAGGTGTTGTCCAGCATGATGACACAGACAAGTCAGTTAAAACTGCATGTGATAAGCCTGAAATTGAGTTGGATACGGGCATTCCAATCTCTGCTGTAAAAGCCGCAATATTTCAGGAAATTAGGAAAGACAGAAGAGCAGTTACTGACACACAAAGGCCAGAAAACACGAGTGTAAAAAACTATGACTTGTTTAGAACCGAGAATTATATGTACGGGCAGAATGAAACATCCACTAGACAGTGTGACATTGCAATTGCCATAATTAGGCTGGGATATCGATATGTGACATGTGGCTGCAGGTAAAGAATCTCCCAATTGTGAACATATCAATTGTAAACTATGTGAACAAGAGCTAGGACATACTTCTGAACTAATAAGTATATAAGATGAACTTATAGCTAATTTTTTTATCTACACTGTAGTCTCTCATATAGAATAGAGTAGCAGCACATTGTTGTGTATACCTAAGCTTGTTAATAACAATATAAAAAAAATTGTACACACATTCTTATGAATAAAAAATATTGTTATTATAAGTATTAGTTTATGCTAAGCGACGTGAAAAGAAAACGTGAAAAAGTGTTGTGTATTTTAATTCATAGAAAATGTAATATTCTATAAAGGGGAACTATGCTACTCAAGCTAAAATATTAATTTAATTTGTAATTAGTTTTTTCTTAAGCGCCAGAACCAAGTTAATATAAACATAAAAAACAAAGTCGACTATGTAAAGAGACCTGGTCTTACTAAGCAACGATTTAAGCAGATCACATATGTTGCACATATAATAGCGGCCCGAGGTAAAAATAATTCCAATATTAGACACGGAGGCTATGGATTTCCCAGCAACTCTATGCCTTGAGTGCACATTTCGCCCACGACGCCAGCGTCACCCAGTAGTCAAGCTGTGCCAGGCAGAGGTGCCACTCACACCAATATCCTGGTCATGCTGGTGGTCCGTGCTAGGCTTGGCGACGCTCTCTTATTGACGCCCCTCTGCACCAGTTAAGTTTTTAACCAACCTCTCATTCAAAAAAGATAGTACCTATAGCGATTGTGGATGAAATGTACAAAATACGGACTGTCTCACACACACACACACCAGCCCATATGGAAGTTTAAATAATTCTAAAGCACGACTATCTCAAGGTAAACATATTGCTCTGGAAACCATTTGCTTTATTTTTTTAATAGAGTAAATGCTCTAAATTTTCCTTATCAATTCTTATACAAGATTGGTAAGTATTGTCGCACCAAAATAACTTGCTAAAGTTAAAGCCTAATTAAAGAACACTTAGTCAAACTGTATCCAAAACAGAAACGTAGGTTATGTAACACTATAGAAGGGGTAGGGAGAAAGGAGAAAGCGTCAAGCCATTACTATTACATAGCCCTTGGAAGGGATAAGGATTTGGGATGGGACGGGAGGGAAGGAATGGTGCCCAACCACTTGGTCGGTCAGGGATTGAACGCAGACCTGCATGAAGCTAGACGGTCGCTCTACCGTCCAGCTAAAGTGTTTGGGTTAGAAATATTTACTTAATATCATGTAATTAATATCATATAATCAATATCACGTAACTAATTTCAATCACATTCCCTCGTAATAAGATATTTCTTTGTTGCTCGTATCTTAAAATTTATTTACTAATAATTATGTAATTTGTTCATTATCATCTAATTATTGCATTTCATTGTAAATTGTTTACTCATGTCCTTTCTGATCCTTGTTAACTCCATTAAACTTAAATTATAATATTATTCTCTGTTATGTTATGTTCCAGTTGCTTTCATAAATTATACCTTAATATTTCCATTGTTATTACAGTAAATAAACTACTGTACTATTGCAAGAACCACCGACTCCAGAATATAATAGTCTACGCCAGTCATCATTAAGTATCAACTTTTTATTGTATTCATTTGTTATTGTTCGTGAATTTTCTCAATTTGGTGAGCTTACTTCTCTTTTAATATTAAGTGTTTACTTAATACTGAGTAAAATATTGGTTTAGTATTTTAAACTGTGTGTAAGTAATAAACAAATATATAGGGTCACAGCGAGGCTTGTGGGAGCTGTCTGGCGCCGAGTGCGTCAGTAGCCAACATGCCAACAATGTGCTCTTCAGGGTAAGCGCTCGCAGGGGGGTGAACCATGGCCTCCCTTTACAGTTTTAAACCAGGTTTAGTTTGTATAAGCCGAGAAAACTCTCTAGGTTATAATGTTCTGAGCTTAAAATTTTCGACGAAAAAACAATCCTAATCAAGACATCAAATACAGCAGCGATAATGCCTAACCGTCTCCAAATCTAAATTTACTATTCAACGTCCGTAAGCGTAACAAGCGTAAATGTCGCCCGGTGCCCTCCCTGTCAAGGCCAGCGTGCGTGCCCAGGGAAGGGGGGGTGGAGGTAGGAAGAATGGAGGAGGCCATTGATGGCTTGGTGGACTGTGTAGTCGGACAATAGAAGTGTTATATAAGCTTTTTTCAGCGCAGGTAGTCAGTTTAAACTGGTTAATACTGAATGGCGGGCAAGGTAGCGGGCCGCCATCTGTCATCTTGAGCAGGATTTTGATGGAGAAGCGTTAGTTTGCTGGTTTCGTAGTTGGCAGTCTTTTTCCTAGAAGTTTATTTATCTGTTCGTAATCTCAATGCTCAACTTCATTGGAGTTTTGGCAGCTGGTGTGTTTGGCAGGTAGAGCACGTCCAAAGAATTGTTAGTTTTGTATAATTGTGTTATGCTTCATAAGACCTATTTTCCTCCCACCACCAACCCCCCCACACACACACGCACACCTGAGGTGCGGTATCAACACTAATTAATTATCGCCATAGATACGAGGAGTCGAGCTTTTCGATATCTATTTATTTTGCCGTCATGTTATAACCGTTATTAAAAAAGTTATTTTGTTTAAGGGTAAAAGTCATTGTTAAGTAGTGATATAGTTTTCAATCCATTTTCCTTGGGTAGGTGCAGACACCTACCTTGGTTTTCCTTGGTGTAGGTTTTCCTTGGGTCGGTGTAAACTTGGGTAGGTGCACACACATCTACAAGAGTACAGCCGCATGGAGAGTAAACTGTTTCAGACGAAAGGTGACTCGAAGCTCATTGGACTCATCCATAGCTATTAGAAATCGCTGTATTCGACGACGTTGAACCCCGTGATGTATTACTCAATGACAAACTCTCCAAGACATTGAACCTAACGATGTTGAACATCACGATGTTGAACATCACGATGTCAATGTCCACAACGTTAAATATTGTTACATAAATATTAGACGTCAAATACGACTATCAGGGATCAGTGAAGGTGTGCACAGGTAAGAGCATCAGCCAAAAGGTCTGAAGTCTGGACATTAGTGGCTTAATGCAATGAATAATATGATAAAGATAAAACCCAAGTGTGGGCAGAGCACGCCCATATCAATTAATTAGGTCCAATTAGTAATAACAAAACTTTTAATATAACTTTTTCATATAAATAATTAAAAAAATATGAAATAATATAAATAAGAATGAGGTTTTTCTAGTACAGTAATTTATCATCAAACTAGCAAGAACAGAAACGTACAAATAAATTGTTAAGTGCATACCTTAGGACAGGCTAAGATAAATCCTAAATAGTACATTTATATATATGAAGCTTAGCTTGAGAAAAAGACTAGGCTATTGAAAACTAGACAAGTCGGGTAACTGATAATGACAAATGAGTTTTGTTCCAAATACGAATTGTGGTTATCAACATAAAATAGAACACGAAACAACGATATAAACTGTTTGAAAAAGAACTGTTCATCTACGAAACAAATTACCTAACGATACAATAGACGTTGGCTCATTAGATTATTTCTGCGAAAATTAAACATACGAGTATGACGGGATATAAATAAGAGCAGTCTCGCTTGGACCAATAGTGGAGGGAGCAGTAAAAGCTAATAGCAGATACAGATTTTTTATCTGCGATTAACTGATCACAAATGTACATGTGATAAACATAGTAGGTCAGTAACCGACTGCTGGAAAGGGAAGCCCAAGATCAGACGCTTAGTTCTGCAAGCACCATTAGATGAGTACACATCAACACATACACTTGGCATACTTCCTTATCATTCCACGTGTTTACTCAAACCATCTGGGTGAGCACACACATAGAATGATAAGAAAGTATATGAAATACTTGAAAGCTATTAAGCGGAAGCCTAATCTGCCACTCAAGCCAAGAGCTCTAACACAAGATACTCCCCAGAAAAGACTCGCCAAAGTGGAAGTAATACCAGAAGCAAGGAAAGAACTAGACGCGATGAAAGCCACAGGCTAAGCAGGTTATAACCTTGGTTATTTAACGCGGCAGCACGAACACTAGATATAGTAGTAAACTCCGCACTGTGACTAGACCGTTGAACTACAAACCCTTATCGCTAACATGCGTCGACCTGTAACATACAGGTTACTTTCGAGAATGATATAATGCAAGCTTATAGATCACTTAAAACAACTAAATTGTTTCAAGACACTCGCGTGGACTTTGTGAAGGAAGATTTTGCTTGACAAATACACTAGAAGTCTTTTAAAGTGAGGAATGGACAGATTGCATAATTCTTGATTGTCAGATTGTATTAGACACTAATACTGTACATGAATTTCATAAGCTAGGGACTTCTTATGCTAGAGAAGCATAGGGCTATTGTGTCTGGAAAAGTGCAAAGTTGAGTGAGGGAGTACCTCTCAGGAACAAACCAAAGCCTTATAGTAAAAGATGACATATCAGAGAGGAGAGGTAGGGAGTGGAGTGCACCAAAGGTCAGTGTACTAAGGCCCATCATGTTCCTATTATATGTCAACTACCTGTAAGAGGAAACAGGCTGTTTTATACGAGTGCTTGCTGATAATGCTATTTCAGCCCTGTGCCCCTATATAGCTTGCTATATAAGGGCACAGCCTACCACTGTAACAGAAGAAAGTACATCCTTGAACAAGACCATCTTCACCGTACGGGTACCACTAAACAGGCGCTTTCCCTCTTCAGACGTATACCGGTTGAGGCGGACCCCCTCTACCTTACCGTAAATAATGGCAAGCACTCGAATAATGGTGTCTTTAAGCAGTTCAAAGGGCGCATCCCGCACCGTCACTGTGTTTACGCCATTTGGTAATGCAATCACTGAATGGGTGTCCAAAAACCTGCAGAAGCAGGCTCCAGCTGCAAACTTAACTGCCACCCTTGAGGTTATCTTGAGATGATTTCGGGGCTTTTTTAAGTGTCCCCGCGGCCCGGTCCTTGACCAGGCCTCCACCCGCAGGAAGCAGCCCGTGACAGCTGACTAACTCCCAGGTACCTATTTACTGCTAGGGAACAGGGGCATAGGGTGAAAGAAACTGCCCATCGTTTCTCGCTGGCGCCGGGGATCGAACCCGGGATCACAGGATCACAAGTCCAGTGTGCTGTCCGCTCGGCCTGTTGCCCCGGAGAATCTGTATTCCCAGTAAATCCTTCACTTTCATTGTCAGTACTTCAAATGGTATCAGACACTCTTTGTTGTAACCCACATCACTAGGAAACTTCAAATCGGCGGAAATGTGGCGAGGGAGCCCATTAGGCAGGAAACACCGCCACCCTGGAAGTTGACGAACAATGCAAGGCTCCGTGGAGGTCGTAGGAACAATTCAACACGTCCGCCTGCTCCGAATACGTCTGACTAACTAATTTTTTAACTACTGTAATTTGTTTACAGTAGTATGCATCATGATAGTAGCATTTACAGTTTTGTAGATACAAAAATAATTTTTAATGTGATTAAAGACGCGATAATAATATATTTCTACCATATTTAATTGTAATAAATAATGTTCAGGATTACCGGCCTTTTTATAATTATACATATAAATTGACACATTTCATAGTATGCAAATATATCATGTTTATTACTATAAATAAATCAATAAATGAACTTAGGAAAAAACGATTTTTACAGATTGTAGACATAAACTCTACATATAAGGTGTAAGTTTCATGTAAATTGAATACAAAGTGAAAGAGTAGAAGTTACGTTTATGTTACTTGTACAAGAATGTAACAACTCTTGTATATATCTCAAAAAAAAAAAAAAAAAAAAAAAAACTTGAAAAGAAATGATTAAAAAACGAAGTCTAAGGTGCTGCCATCTGTGGCTGAGGTTGACATCAACCAATTTCCTCCAAAATCGGCACCTTTACAGATAGGCTCACGTGCAGTCAGGTGTTTAAGTTTCATGCAAATCGTCCGATAAATAAATAAGAAAAAAAGGTAAAAAAAAAATATTTTTTTAACTAAATTTTGTTTTTATAAAACTAATTATTATTTTTTATTATATGCTAGTGTGTGTAGACATGATTTCAGTTGACACTTGTGTTTGATGTTAATTTTTTAACATTTTGGAAAATTGTTGACATATAATTAAATATTTTTTCTCCCTATTTATGCTACGATGCTGAGACTCGGACCAGATGAAGCTCTTTTCATATACAACTAGCCAAAAAAGTTTGATTGAAATCGAACTAGTTTTCATTTATTGCATATTTTTTGCAATTTGAAAATTATGCCTCCAAAGTGGTGGGGCAGCGAACCTAGAGGTGTATGTGGGCCAACGTTGTGCTCTTAGGCACCAAGAAATCTTATGACAATAAAGATCTTGTTGCTCTAGATTTTTCCCGAATACCTGCCATTGCTGTTCCACAAGCAAGATTTTGTTTGTATAGACTTCATATATCTCAGTACTGGCCACCAGTGAACGGTATTGTTTCCCCTAATCGAGGTAAGACTTAGTCTGATTTTGTCGATTCAGCAACATTAAAAGTCGGATAAATGAAGTTAACTGAACGTATAGCAAATATCATTGTTGTTTTCGGAGACTATAATCGTTTCACTCTTGAAATGCAACTGCTATTCAATTTAACATATCCTGTACAATAAATCAACAACCCTATTTCCCAAACCAATATTTACCCAGTTCTTTTTTTACTCAAACCTGATTACATTTGTATCTGTGATGTGTGTTTTATTTTATATTGCTATATCTAACGCATTAATTAATATCCCCTTTATACCCCTTCATTCATTTGTATACTTCAATCGTGCCACCCCATACTCTTCTCTTTTCTAGGGATTGTAAATTAAACTTTTTAAATCTTTCATCATAAGGGAGGCTCATTCCATAGAACGGTCACTAAAATTTAACTATGCAATCCAAATGGGGACTAATAAAAAGGTCAGAATCTTACATTTGCAACATTGAATTGCATGTCAATCTTTCATTCATTTTAAAAGCCAATCTAAATCTTCCTGCAGCGCTTTGAGTCTGATTTTATTTGCTGCTCAATTATTATCATCTGCAAAATTGCAAATGTTGCTGTTCATTCCTATATAAATCATTTACGTTTATGATATACAACAGAAGTTCCAGGACAGAACCGTGGGATACCCCACTTATATAGGTTTCCCACTCAGCCTTAACTCCATTTATGCTAGCCCTCAGTTTATTTTTAAATACCCAAGCCTTAATCACACTTAAAATACCCGACCCCCCCTTCGTACCCGTACCATGTGCCTCTATCTAATGAGTGTTTTGACGGGCACTAAGGGCATGTATTTAGCGTATCCATGATCTGTGGTCATCCCCCACCCCAAAACCTGCACATTGGTGCCGAACCTGCAGGAGTTAGTGCTATGCTTATGCCTACTCACGAGCTGAGCTGACCAATCGTAACACAGCTAGATGAGGGATGTATTTCGATTTGTGTAGAATTTATGTGCCACAGAACCATGAATCGGTTGAATGTTTACCCCACACCCACCAAACCTCTTTCTGATCTCCGCCTTGTTGTTGTTGTTTTAGATTCAGCTCCTCAGAACAAAAGTTCCAAGTAGCACGGGCTATGGTGAGCCCGTAGTGGACTTACCTGGCACAGGAGCGAGGCTGTGTATGTGTGATCTCCGCCTTCCCCAAACAACATTAAAATGCTTGTTTGTTCAATCCTGAAGGGGGGAAGGGGAGGTCTTAGATTATAGGATAGGAGCATGCGTGTAAGTCACTCGATATCAGTCATTCAGAAATCAGTTAATCTTTACTTATCACAAAAGATCTTTCATGAATATTATTGAATTAATAATTGGAAAGCGTGTAACATAAACCTAATTTTGATTCCGAATCCATTAAATTGTCTCTTATGGAAATTAAGGTTGTTGTGGAGTTGCGTGGTGACCACCGGCCAGGTCGGACGCTCCTGAGGTCTCTCCGCACTGGCTAGTGTTTACGTTGGGTGACTGCTGGTTTGCCCTGCTGGTGGTGGTTTGCCACTGACAGGGTGACGTTTGCCTTAGCCATGGGGTCGTCTCGCCTTCCAGTGCAGAGGACATTGTCGGCTGGTCTGGCATTTACGGTGCCGGTGGACCATCCATTGGTTGGTGTCGCCCTGATGGACGTGCTTCATGTGCAGCTGTCGGACCTGGTGGGCATCCAGCTGCTTCAGGGCCACCGTGCTGTGGTCAAGTTCCGCCTCCAGGCTGCCTTTCAAGCGTTTCTCGAGCGTTGTGAGGGGCGTGTTTACCCTCTCCCTGATTCAGCTGGCTCAGTTAAGGTGGTGAATCTTAGTGTCACCTTGACGTCTGTGGCGGTGCATGGTGCCCCCTTCGAATTTCAGGACGACTTTTTAACCTCCTGTTTTGAGCGATTTGGGACAGTGTTAAGTGTTCGTTGGAACAAGGTCGTTGCCGGGCACTGTGTTGGTATGCTTGACGGCTCTCGCACCCTGACAATGTCGCTGAAGTGTAGTGTACCGTCGTCGATGTCCGTGTTGGGATACACGCTCCGCTGCCAGTATCGGGGTCAACCGCGTACCTGTTATCGGTGTGGTCACGAGGGTCATCTGGCTGCGGCGTGCGACGTGGGAGCAACTGGTCGGGTGCATGTTTTTCGTGCGGAGGATTTCCCGCCCTTGTTACGTTCGGACGGTTCTGAGGACGGAGTAGGTGCTGTGCCTGAGGCGCCTGATTGCCTGTCTGCTGCTCCGCCTGTTGCGGCGAATTCTACGGCCTGTGCGACACGTCTGATGACTGCTGTGACCCCTGGGGTTGTTGAGCCGGTGTGTGTGGGTGTCGGGCCGTCGCCTGAGCTGCGAGTAGTGCAGGATGTCCCGGTGGAGGTCCATGTCCCGCCCCCGCCTGTGGATGTGATACCGGCTCCCGGGAACGCAGGTTCTGCTGTTTTAGAGGGGGTGCTTCGGCAGGGGGAGGTGCCTGCCGTGCCTGTGTGTGTTGGTGACTGTAGTTCTGCTCTTTCCATCCCTTTGCAGAAGCGCGCGCGTCGGTGTTCTGAGGCTGTTTCCCTGGATGATGTGGACAGTGTGGGTGATGTGGCCTCTGTGGGCTCTTCGGACGGTGCGGGTGTGGCCTGTGTGGATGTGAAGATGGTGGCCGTGCCTGCGGCGGGGCCTGCTGGGCGTGGTGTGGTGCGGCCTGTCTCGAAGCGTTCACGGCGGGCTCGGAGTGTCTCTCCCCTTCGTGGTGTGCCTTGGGAGGAGGTGGGGGAGTATGGTGATCTGGCGCCTCCCGCCGAGGATGATGGTGCTGTGCGGGGCTCCGAAGTTGCTACCTGTGCCTCACCTCCTGCGTCTCCTGCTGTTGGATCTCCGCAGTGGGGGGTTGTGCCTGATGATCGTGACCTTGTCGTGCTGTTGCGGAAAGATGTGCGCCAGGGGGCCTCGGCTCCTGTGCCCGGTGGTGGGGTCGGTGCCGCGCCTGCCTCCCCTGCTGTATCCCCTCCTTCCTTGCTCCGGTCTGGGGATTGCCTAGTCCCGTCTGCTGGGGTCGTGCCCTGTGAGGGTCCGGAGTTGGGCCCTTATCGAGATGCCCGGGTGCTTCCGATCCCGTGGTGCTCGTCCACTGTCTGGGTGTCGCGGGTGAAGGAGTTTGTGTATAGGGTGCCAGATAGGATGTCTCAGCCGAGGGCGCCGCCTGGTGGCCGGCTGCCTGCTGACCTGCGGGTGATTTGGGAAGCGTACTGCTTGCGCTTTCCGATACACAAGTTTCCGGAGAAGTATTAGTTCCCGTCTTGCGCACACTGCTAAGCCGTGCGTGGGTCAGCTGCCACCGTGACCACGACGCCCCGCCCCCCGGTGCGGGGTGTCTCCCTCTAACGTTCGCCTCTGTTTTCGTCGCCTCTCCTCTCTCTACGGCCCATCACATCTACCGCTTTTGACTTTCTTCTCCTCCTAACCGTCAACGCGTCTCCTTACGTCTGTCCTGGTGCAGTCATCGGGAGGGTTAACCCTTCATGCAAACTGCACCTATTCTCAAGAAGAAGGTTGTTGTGAGACTGACGACGGAAATAGCCTGTATACGCCGCCTTGCCGAGGCGGTTTCCGGAATGGAAGCTAAAACTGGAGTCACTAACCCGCAAAGGACGAAGATAATCAGCATAGATAATTCAACCTACCTGACGACTCTTGGCCACTTCTGCCGATTCCTGGCCATCTATCACGACTCATGGCCATCTTTGACGATTCCTGGCCATCTATTACGACTCATGGCCATCTTTGACGATTTCTGGTCATGTCTGACGATTCTTGGCCACACCTGGGGACCCCCGGCCACACTTGGAGACTCCGGCAGAGAGGGCACTGTTGTGGGACGAGGAAGACTGATGCTTCACGTTGTAAACAATACCAGCAGCAACACGCTACCATCACCAACGGTCGGCGCCACACTAAGCGCCACCTTGCTGCAAAACATTTAAAAGATACTTCATAACTTGTGTGGTAGGTGTTCAGCTATTAAAAATGCATATAATATGTCGAACACTGAAATTACAGAACTATTTATTTGCTGAAATTAGAATTTTCTCTAATATGGAGGAGTTTCACACAAAATTATGTTTTATGAAAAACACTTTACACACGTCTGGCTACTAATGACGTTCGATCTTTTCCCCGATTACTTTGCTCTCTTCCTATATTTAGCTATTTTGTTAATGCTTCATGCACGTACTGCAAATACAAAATAATTACCAACTTGCTGTTCATTCAAAACAAGAATTTTCTCAAATATAAATTAATATTATAATATATTAGCATATTGTGCATATATAGGCATAGGTTAGGTTAGGTATTTAGGTTCGGTTGGCGATTATTTGCATTTGTAGTACGTGGGTGAAGCATTTATAGCGTTGTGGTTCGAACAAAACTCGTCAGTGAAGCACTTGTTCCGGAAGTGTTCGAACGAAATCAGTTGTGAGTCGTGTGTAAACCGCTTTTCATTCATAAACAGGGGGTTTGGCGGGTGGATGGAATCACTTTTGGATCTTTGTTTGGAGGACGGGCTGCATTACATCTAGCGGTCGACCCCACAGACGCATTCATAAATGTTAACATGCTGTTTATTAAAAACAGGAATGTCCTCAAATATAAATTAATATTATAATATATTAGCATATTGTGCATATATAGGCATAGGTTAGGTTAGGTGTTTAGGTTCTGTTGGCGATTATTTATATTTGAAGTACGTGGGTGAAGCGTTTACAGCGTAGTGATTCGAATAAAATTAGGCAGTGAAGCACTTGTTCCGGAAGTGTTCGAACGTCCGCAGTTGTGAGTCATGTGTAAACCGTTTTTCATTTATAAACATGGGGTTTGGCGGGTTCATGGAATCACTTTTGGGTCTTTGTTTGGAGAATGGGCTGGTAAGTGTTTGGACGTCATCAGTGAGAACTTGGGATCGACCGCTGGATGGAATGGACTTGGTCTGAGGACAGGATGGCAGAGAACCAGCAAGCAGTTAAACTTACCAATCTCTTTTTCAAATTTGCTTAGTGCTGTTAACGATAACTTGGGATTGAGCACAAATCACCGGAAACGAGCGTCCACAGTCTCCGACGTTAGACACAGGATTTTTACGTACAAAAGTTATATTTCTTCCTGTCCTGTGTACCCTTTCTTCAGTAAAAATTGCAACTGAAGGAAAGTTGCCCACTCACTCTCCTGAGAATGATGTACCGGACTGACACAGAGCTTGAAATAACCAGGTTTTCTTGGCCAGCCAAGTTGATTCTCTCCTCCAGGCCTTGGCAGCCTCAGGCCGCACGCTGAGACATTCCTTCAAATCCTACTCAGTCACCTTGCACTGCGCATGCGAAATATTTCTTAAAGTGACGCTGTGGTCTCTGTTATAAAAGATTATTACATAGCCTAATTTTAAACATATTGGTCAGATTCTTGGGTTCTGATGGTTTGTGGCATTTAAATTGATGTTCAAATATGGCTTGAGGGATGACACGCCCACCATCTTCCCGTTACTGCATCACCTCTGACTCTCCCATAATGAATTCACCAGCTATTATCTTCCACGTATTACTTGTACTAGTAAATATATTTAATGGAAATGTTTCCTCACAGATATAACAACATAGGATAAAAACCCACACTTACGTATTTGTTTATTTTATGTCAAGATTTACACCAAGGAGTAAACAACAACGTATTAGTCTTTGAAATGTAAATCTCATCCTAACCTCAGACCTCGATATAGAACTCAGAAGAATGCGATAGATTTGGTGTAATTTTTTACATAAAATACATACGTGTGGGTTTTTATCCTAAGTAAAAATATTCTCCACAATTGTGAGGTTGTGGCATATACGTATTCTAAAATCAATGCTACGCTTGCAATGGAAATTTATAACTTAAAACTACAACACAGGCAAAAAGTATGACTTTGAAATGCATCACAACTCAGATAATTTGTTACTATCACTGAAAACTTGCTACGCTTCTCAACTAATATCTGAATATTAATATTTAAAAACGGTGCTACACCCAACCCTTTGCTGTCTAGTTATGAATCATTTCATATGTTGAGTTGTTTCACCTGACTCATTCCCTTCATGGGAATCCTCTCTCACAGAATGATCGCGGGAAACACCGCATTTCCCCTTCGAAAGTGACAATCTTATTAGTAAGAGTGCTTTAGCGCCTCAAGGTTCACCTTCTGGCATGCTAGGCTATCCTTGGTATACTTGGCGGGGCCAATCGCTAGTGACACTGAACAATATACTTTATATATCTTGCTTATATGCTCTCAGCCATGGCATATTTTGCAAGTATGGTGTTTATCATGGGGTATTTGGAAGGGCATTTTTTTGTTGACGGAGTTGGAAGTGTTTTGTTGGCGGATCTGGAATTTTTGGTTGACCTATATATATATATATATATATATATATATATATATATATATATATATATATATATATATATATATATATATATATATATATATATATATATATATATATATATAATGCCAAAGGGCCAAAGTGTGTTGGGCGGAGGCAGGAAAGTCGCGGTGACTGACTGTTCAGATATGTTAACCCTATGTTAGATGTATGTTAGAGGAGGCGAGACTCATCTGCTGCAGCCTTCATACCGCTATACTGACGCCATGACTCTCAAACTATATTTACACGCTGATGTGTGAACAACTTTACCCAGCGTTCATGCCAGCGTTCGCACCAGCGTTCATGCCAGCGTTCGCACTAACTTTCATGCCAACGTTCGCACTAGCTTTCACGCTAGCGTTCGCACTAGCTTTCATGCCAGCGTTTGCACCAGCTTTCATGCCAGCGATCGCACTAGCTTTCATGCCAGCGTTTGCACTAGCTTTCATGCCAGCGTTCGCACTAGCTTTCATGCCAGCGATCGAACTAGCTTTCATGCCAACGTTCGCACTAGCTTTCACGCTAGCGTTCGCACTAGCTTTCATACCAGCGTTCGCACTAGCTCTCATGCCAGCGATCGCACTAACTTTCATGCCAGCGTTCGCACTAGCTTTCAGGCCAGCGTTCGCACTAACTTTCATGCCCGCGTTCGCACTAGCTTTCATGCCAGCGTTCGCGCTAGCTTTCATGCCAGCGTTCGCACCGCTTTCATGCCAGCGTTCGCACCAGCTTTCATGCCAGCGTTCGCACTAGCTTTCATGCCAGCGTTCGCACCAGCTTTCATGCCAGCGTTCGCACTAGCTTTCATGCCAGCGTTCGCACTAGCTTTCACACAGAATGCAAAAACAGTGGAGGATTCCTAGGTAAGAGAAGTTCAATGTCCAAAGCCACCAAGGCTGGATACATTAGGCTGGAAGTAAGGCTAATTACATGGTTCTTAGTTTCTCTTTTAAAATGGTTTAGAGAAGAACAGTCTTTAATGTGATAGGGGAGATCATTCCAGAGGATTGGAACCCTTCATTTGCAAAGTATTTCTGCTTTGTTCAAATCGCACTTTTGGGATATCTCTCCAAGTCGCACCCTTGGGATATCTCTCCAAGTTGCACCCTTGGGATATCTCGCAAAGTCGCACTCTTGAGATCTCTCCAAGTCGCACTTTTTGGATATCTCTCCAAGTCGCACTCTTGAGATATCTCCAAGTCACACTCTTGAGATATCTCTCCAAGTCACACTCTTGAGATATCTCTTCAAGTTACATTCTTGGGATATCTCTCCAAGTCCCACTCTTAGGAAACTTAGTGTCTATGTGTATTCACTCCAGCGTTCTCCTCTGGATTTGAACTAGCGTTTACACAGCACGGATCCCAGCGTTCATTATTTAGTAAACAGTGGATAATATATATTGCACAGTGAAGCTAGTTGCTTAGCAAAGAGACAGTGGCCATGGCTGAGATAGTGGTTTCTGTTGATAAGCACCACAGAGAACCTAGTTAATAGCCTGTGACCCAAAGCATCAGTAGTTCCAACTAACAGACAGTAAAAGACGGGTTCTTAGGCATTATAAAGTTGACTTGTTTTATAAAGTGATCATAACATATATTCAGTAACTTTAGCAACAGCCCAGAATTAACAAAGTGGCTGATAAGCATATTAACAGAGCTTTCTAAATTTCATACTAATTCTTGGGTATACAGTTTATAATTGCAGATATTACTTTATGACATTATTATTACTTTCTCTTAGGTAAATAATTTACTGTAAATTTGTGTAAAGAAACCCATCTGTAAATGTACAAAATATTTATAAATAACGTTTTTCAAATCAGTAACCATATTTGAAAGTGACTGGGAAAACAAGAGTGACCCTGGGTAAACTGGTGACCCTGGGGTAAACAAGAGCGACCCTGGGTAAACAAGAGTGACCCTGGGTAAACCAGTGACCCTGAGTAAAAAAGGATGACCCCTGGGTAAAGAAGTGCCTGGTAGTATACCAAGGGACCCTGACAAGAAGACAGCAACCCTGGCTACGGGAGCCAGAGGAGTGACCTCGGGCGAGGCGGAGTGCGACGTAGTGGCGCCCATGACCAACACCACCATAATAAAGCGCCTCGACTGAAGGCTGGCAACCTTCACCACCTGCTGCGCACGGATGCCACGTCGCCAATATTAATGCCGGGTAGAGTAGAGCTGCTCATGAAATATTTAGTTTTGTATTGTAATTACCTTGTGTCGTGTATTTAATTTTTACGATGAATACCTCGTTTGAAACTGAACTCTGTTGCCATATTATATAATGGTATATAACATAAGGAGGCTTATATAATGTACACAAATATTTTTTTTAGTTCATTGCCGAAGCTGTAAGATTTTAATATGGCAATCAAATGATATGAAGCCAGCCCTTTATTAAGGGGGTACCAAATACCCGCTCTAGTATATTATCTAGTATACCCGCTTAAGGTCTCAACTCAACCCGTTCTCTCATCACATGTTGACGTCAAAATCACCAACGGACTTCATTCATAATGATGAATGAACCCTTTCCACCACTGCCCACTGGGTGGGTATGGGGTGCATAATAAATAAATGAAATTAAAGTTTTACAAATAATGTAGTATTATAAATCATCAGCCCGTTCTCGCGAGCGTTCCCAACTTCAAGAAACTTCCGTGTTCAACTGAGGCAGCCTCAGACGTGTTGAATGCAGCGTTTCTCTAACGGAGTTCCTCGAGCCTTAGGATTCCCGCGAGAGGTCCCTAGGGATTCCGCAAGAGATATTGATAAATAGGCTACTGCTATTACTTAAGAGTGAAGAATGTTATCAGCAAATTTCAAGTCTTATTGAAACCCATCTCGAAGATCTGTTGATCAAACTCGAGCATTATTTCCCCCTCCCTTTCACTTCAAGTGTATGACTGGTGTGGATCCCTCATCCCGAGGACTCGACTTCAAGAGAAGAGGAAAAACTTTGTGAGCTGCATTAGTTATGGATTTCTGTGAAAGTTGATTATCCTGCCTTTCATAGGAAAGCAGTAAATATCCTGCTACAGGTTTCAACGTCCTACATTTATAAACAAATTTTGTCTCATTCTACCAGCCTCAAGAGCAAAGCCAGAAAACGTGTGTTTATCTAAAGTTCGACCCCGAATTAAGTATTAGTGTACCAAAACACAAGCTCGGGTTTCCCATTAGAGAAGGAAATTTTATAATTTAAATTGGCTTAAAAAAATAACATTGTCTTGACCCACATATTTGTTCATATTGCCTTGATATACCAAATGTTTTGTTTCTTTCAACGTTGTTAATGTTTATTTCTTTGTTTTTACATATATGGTTGATTTGTGTCATTAATAAATACATATTTTTGAGATTAATAAATACATATTTTTGAGATTAATAAATATATATTTTTGAGATTAATAAATACATACTTTTGAGATTAATAAATACATATTTTTGAGATTAATAAATACATATCATTGAGATTAATAAATAAATATATATATATATATATATATATATATATATATATATATATATATATATATATATATATATATATATATATATATATATATATATATATATATATATATATATATTATTTTTGCGCAGGGATTCCTTGAGATGAAAATTATTTCAAGGGTTACACAAGGGTAAAAAGGTTGACAAACGCTGGTATATAGCCTAACTTGTGAGTGTTATTAATGGCCTTACACATCTGTGTCACGCAGGGCAGACTTAACCACACTGTAGGCTCTAGGCAAAGCACTGCACTGAGCCCTCTACCCAGATGATAGGCACTGGGCACCCCCCTATCCCAGATGATAGGCACTGGGCACCCCCCTATCCCAGATGATAGGCACTGGGCACCCCCTTACCCCAGATGATAGGCACTGGCCACCCCCTCCCCCCTACCCCAGATGATAGGAACTGGGGGGCCCCGAACTCAGGTGATGAGCACTGGATTGCCCTACCCAAATGCTAGGCACTGAGAGCCCAGGTCATTGATATTATACACATGATTTGAAAATGATTATTAAATCCTAGACCTTTCCAGCGGGAGGTCGAATTATTATCCACTCTGCCAAGAGATATTGGGCTGGATGGTAGAGCGACGGTCTCGCTTCATGCAGGTCAGCGTTCAATCCCAGACCGTCCAAGTACCTTACCTCTCATGAACAATATGGGAGCATGGGGCCCCTGGGTCCAGCGGTCCAGCGTGCCCATGAATTAAGATAGCACTGGTGTTCTGTATCTGAACATTAATCAACTTCTGAAGAGCGTCTTGGTAATGCTGATAACGAGCGCTGCATTAAAAATGGGACCGAAGAATGTTCAAATCAGATACGTGACGATGGATGACTGAAGGTATATACGTTCCACTGAACAATCTTTGATGATACGTGCCTTGATGCACGAGTTCATACATTTATGAGACAAATATTTACGATCAGCTAGCATATGTTTATGAGATGAACTTAGACAAATATACCGCTATTGATCAGTGTTCACTAGCTACTGGATTGATCAGTGTTCACTAGCTACTGGATTGATCAGTGTTCACTAGCTACTGTTCTTAGATCAGTGTTCACTAGCTACTGTTCTTAGGTCAGTGTTTACTAGCTGCTGTTCTTAGGTCTTTATTTACTATTTGTGTCTGCAGAATCGAGCTATTAGCTCTTAAACCCCGCCTTTCTAACCAATCTATTTTCCTCTTATGTCTACTACATATATTTTCTAACACAGAAAGCCCCAGGAAGCAGCCCGTAGCAGCTGTCTAACTTCCAGGTACCTGTTTACTGCTAGGTGAACATCAGGGTGAATGAAATTCTGCTCACTTGTTTCTGCCTCAGCCGGGAATCGAACCCGAGCCCTTAGGACTACGACCCCCGAGCGCTATCCATTCATCCGTGAGGCCCCAAGGCTCTTAAGAGGTAGCAGATTTACGACACGGAAAATGGAGAGGTTCCTATACTCATGTGGAGTTCTGCCAAGTTTCAGTGTTGGTTGGAGTTGTTGTCAGAGGCAATTGAGGTACATTGCCAGCTGTAAATGTATTGTTTTGAAAGTGCAATTCTATTTATCAACAACTAGGGCTTGCTCTTTGGCAAGAACTCTATGTCGGCGAGAGACGGGGAACACCGGTGTTGAGACTGACTGGCGACTCCAGCTCACTCATATGGGAAAGCCAGTTAGCAGGATTTTTAACTGTTAGAGAACGATAAGAAGGTAACACGAGATATAATGGGGACGGAACACAAAAATGGACAATGAGTATGGGTTGGACAAAAATTGCATTAATAGACTGTTTTTTAATGACAGACCCATTAATCTTCGGAGTCTGATACATAAACTTTAACAGCGTGATGAATATGATGGATGATCCTAGAGCACTTGTGTGTGAAGAGAAGATTGCCCGAGTAGTGATTACCGAGACGAGGCTCGACGTAGACTCAACACACCATACAAGAGTATAAAGTTTGAGGCTTCAAACCGCAAAACGTTTCCAAGTAAACAAAAGACAAAAAAGACGGAGCAGCTATATCTTTGAGGGAGGACGGCAAATGCAACACTAAGCCAAATATAAACGGTGAGGATCATATGGAAGCTCTATGGGTGCAAATTATTAATGGCAACGAAAAAGCTATTAAATAGGGTGTGTTGTTGTTGTTTTAGATTCAGCTACTCAGAACAAAAGTTCCAAGCAGCACGGGCTATGGTGAGCCCGTAGTGGACTTACCTGGCACAGGAGCGAGGCTGTGTATGTGTAAAAATGGGGTAGTATACAGGGCTATTTATTGGTTGAATGCTCGTTCCCTTTGCATTTCTTCGGGGTCTTAATCCTCCTTAAGGAGGGGCATGGGGGGTTAGGTCAGATCCCCCTATGACACACCCCATACAATCACAAATCACCAGTTGTGTACTCACCTATTTTTGCCTGCAGGATCGAACATTAGCTCTTGTACCCTGTCTTTCTAGCCACCGGCTGTCTAATGCAATGACCTATTTCCCTACCATATCTACTATTAAAATATGAATGAACTTTGCTTCTACAACTTGCTCTTTTAGTTCATTCTATTTTTCTACTGCTCATACATTACAAAGAAACAATTCTAGCATCTCTGTGACTCAGCTGAGTCTCCAGCTACCATCCATGCCCTCTTGTAATATTAGTATTCTGCTTGAACATTGAACTAACATATTAATTGTAAACATTTCATCTTTTTCCACTCTGTTAATCGCCCAAAATATTTTGTCTCTATCATATGTCCCTCTCCTCTTTTCTAGCGTCGTCAGGTTTAGTTCCTTCAGTCTTTTTTCGTAGTCTATCCCTCACAATTCTAGGCCGAGCCTCGTCCCAAACTTCTGAACCTTTTCGAGTTACACACAGAAATCACAATAGCGTGTTGTATCAAATGAACAAATCCAAATCCTCGTCACGGCCCTTGTTAATTGCCCATCATCAGTCAATAGACACTTATAAAGAACGTAATTACATAATTATACTGTTACAAATTTGAGTGTGTTAACATCCTCATACATCCTGGTACAACTGGTACTACTGGACTCAGTAGTGAATATTGAAGGTAATTTTACACTGTTGCATAGCATGCGGGCGGAGTTGCAACACATTGGTAAGCCCTCAAGTAGAGCTCGTGGGTGTTGGGGATCTGTAGGCGACGGAAGGGTTAGCATTATGGGTGAATAATCTCGGTGTCCTGTCCTGTCCTGTCATGTCGTCTGTTAGTTAATGCTTGGAGATGTGTTCTGTATGTGCACGCTCTCGGTAATCCTTGGTGGATCTAAGCTGTATTTTATTATTTTTATTTTTGGCGAGTTGCTTGTGGATGATAAAAAGAGTTGAGATGTAGTCTTCTATGTGTTTTTTTTTTGGGGGGGGGGGCCTTGTTACTAACGTATGGCTGAGCATTTCCTTAGAGTTGCAAATTGTGTCAAACGTATAGCCGCACAAATGCAGATGTACCTTATGTATTAATGAAAAAAAATATGCGTATTGTCACACTACCGGAGACAACGTCTGTAATGTTGTCTTTGTGAACGTATATGCTCGAGTCAATTAGTTTTCGTTGTTTGTGCTTTTCCTTCAGTGATTAGAAGAGGAGTTTGTGTATATCTCTCGGGTAATGTATCTGGTAGTAAAAAAAACGAATTATTGATAGAGTAAAGTGCAAGCTGAACTGATCCTTAATGTTCAACGTAGACAGGATTTGATCCCATATAGCTTGCATCACTCGGGACTCTCACTCTCCACGATGAGGTGGTTGCCTGGGCTTATAGGCTTAGACACTTGTACTCTTCATCTTGAGTTACTTCTAAGAATTCATTACTAACAATTTGTTGCATGCATCAGTTGCCATTTACAGTTCCTTTATGTGATCTTCATTTCTAGCTACTGTGTAGATTTCGTCGTCATACCTGCAACACATAGCGAGATCTGAGGGAATTACTATGTGATTATTTCCTACCTTACTTACGTGGGAATTCCCGAGGGGCCAACAAGCTGTCCAGTGCTACACCATGAACTGACTTGAATGACCTATTAGCCAGGCCGCAGGCAGGGGCTTCACGGGTACAGACATGTATTTAGGGACAAGCCGAAACCTTAGGTGACTCAGAGCACTGCTCCCGTGCCAGGTAAGTCCACTACGGGCTCACCATAGCACGTGCTACTTGCCCCGCTCCTGTGCCAAGTAATTTATAGGCTCACCATAGCCCGTGCTACTTGGAACTTATTCCGAGTAGCTGAATCTATAACAACAACAACTTAGGTGACAGTATAGTTACATGCCCCTTGCGGTTATTGAGTACGACGCTGATAGGCTAATAACTATTGTTTGGTACTTAGTTAATAAACGCTTCACATCGAGGACTGCTGTGAGTCCTTCAGGTCGAGTGTTTCACAGTATATCAATGAATTCTTCCATGGGACAGGTGACTATTAATGTATACTATAAGGTGTGATGGTATTATTAATGTGTTGCGTAATGCCGCATGGCGGAGCATACAGTGATGGACCACCAAAACATTAATTTTTTACAGTTAATTTTATAGTCCGGAAAAATAAAGCAAAAAACCAAACTTAAACATTCCTAGACTTAGCATAACATCTATATATATTAGGTCTAAGATAGCGTGTATTAGCTCTAGGATTGCTAGGAGAGGTTAGGTTCTATATTTATGCGCTTAAAACAAATCCCATTTGGCCAAATTCAATGATACAAAACGTAAACTTTTTGGAGGTCCATCACTACATATTGATAATTTCCACCAAATAGTTAGACTATAAGTACTAGCAGAGGGCCTATTGGCCCATACTTCCTTTTGATGCTTCTATATTGGTTCTAATACCCATAGTTTCGTGTTCTGTCTTGTATTTGTTGTATTTGTCACAAGTTTGTTCACCTCATCCAAAACTGTTGCACCATATCACCTCACCCAAATGCGTGAGGTGATATGGTGCAACAGTTATATATATATATATATATATAACTGTATATATATAACTGTTATATATATAACTGTTATATATATAATATATATATATATATAACTATATATATATATATATATATATATATATATATATATATATATATATATATATATATATATATATATATATAAAGTACTGTTTATTGTAAAAGCCACAGATGTATAAACCAGACCACAGAAGAATTGAAATTTAAATCAGTTTATTGAGGTATAAATACACACAAAGGAATGAGGTAGCTCAAGCTATTCTTACCCCGTTCAGTACAACGTGTTCATATAAACACAGCACAAACAACAAGTATATTACCGAACATTCCGAGTGATAAACATATACAATTCTTCCTTTGACCACAAGAGGGTTAAGTCTCCGCCCAGGGTGGGCACCAGGCAGGGTTAAAGGCAAGTGTTGACCAGGTTATCCACACAATATGACCTGACGCTCTCGCCACAAGAATTACGGAAATTTCCACTGAAACAAATGCTGAAAATTAACTTCAAATTAAATTGATCTGCTCACAATGCAATACTGTTTCATTTCTCAGTTAGAAATATTGTAATAATTGTCCTGACATGACTGAAAATATGTTCTATAGTCTTTTGCAGCTCCTATACTCCTTCCACAAATAAAACTTTATATATACAAAGCAGGTGTTGGAGAATAACACCCGGTGTCTATGTTGTTATATGGCTCCGTTTTGGCAATTGGTTTACAATTATTGCCTGTCCTCTCGAATAATAAAGCGAATTTTGATGTAAAAATCCCCAACGTCAAAATATGATGTACTATAAATCATATCTGCTCGCTAAATTGACGGGCTGTTACGTTTTCCATTCGTGGGTCCGTAAGTTAAGTAAGGTTAGTACATCATTGTTGTGACAACTGGAGAGGACGTTAGTTAGTTTTTAGTTTAGTTCATTTATTATGCGCCCCATACCCATCTTGTGGGCGGTAGTGGAAAGGATTACAGAGGCACATAATGGGCTCAGGGACTGAACCCCACAATTCATTTAGCTAAGCAAGTTACAATCTTGATGAGCTAGTTACAAAATTCAGTATAAGTCGTCACATCAACAATGGGTTCAATGGGTTCAACAATGGAGAGGACGGGCTGTACAATGGTAGGAGACAGGAAGCCTAGTACGCTTCACAAGGCCAGGATGCTCTGGTACAGATTTCGCAACTATTTAAGCTTGTCATTATAATGGAACCACTGTATGTTTAATGTAATCATCGGTGACAGGACTGCATAAAGATTTCCTAACTGTAGAATATACTTTTCAGAGATTTACGTGCTCAATATGAGTTTTAGGAATTAATATCGAGATTACCGCAGAAATTTTGTTGTTGATCATGGTATTTATTGGTTGATCATGGTGTTATGCTTCATACATAGCGCGCATGAAAAGGTCAGCACTGATATGTTTTCTATATATGAACTTTACCCCACACTACCAACGAGATGTTGGAATACTTACACAAACTCACTCATATTATTAATAATACTTAAAAGCACTAATCCAATAAGGTTACATAATCTGTACCCATGATCGGGCATAAATCTGATATACAAGCGCAACCAACAAAACAGACATATAACCTAGACAAGGATGTTAATATTCTCCTGTACCTGCTTTATATGTATAAAGTTTTTAAATGTGGAAGGAGTAATCAGAGTTGCAAATAACTATAGAACACATTTTCAGTCATGTCAGGATAATAATCAGAATATTTCTAACGGAGAAATAAAATATTACTACCTAGCGAGCAGATAAATTTAATTTCAAGTTAGTTTTCAGCATTGATTTCAATGGAAATTTCCGTAATTCGTGTGGCGAGAGCGTCAGGTCATATTGTGGATAAGGTCAATACCCGCCTTGAACCCAATTAACCTGGTGACCACGCTGGGCGGAGTCCAAATACCCTTTTGGTCTGACTTATACACCTATGGCTTTTACAACACACTCACGCTGACCTTCACACTATGTTGTCATCTACATGTAACACAGTGTTGCCACCATCATCCTAATATAACGTCGCATTTTGACGTTTACTCTAAGGCCAAAAATTGTCGTACTAGAAAATGGTAGCGTCTCGCGAAAATGACATACTGTCTCGTTTTATGTTTTGGGGGGTCCGTCTAATTACCACAAGCTACCACAAACTACACAAACTTCAGAAAGCTTCCTGGCAATACGTTAGTAATGAATAAATATGATATATTAAGTTAGGCTGACCTAACCTAACCTAACCTAACCTATCCTAACTAATTTTGAAAATGTGTATGGAGTCAGCCTCCACCACATCACCGCCTAATGCATTCCGTCTGTTTACTCTGACACTGAAAAAGTTCTTTCTAACGTCCCTGTAGCTCATTTGGGTACTCAAGTTTCCACCTGTGTCCACTTGTTCGTGTACCACCCGTGTTAACAGTTTATTCTTGTCTACCCTGTCAATTCCTCTGAGAATTTTGTAGGTAGTGATCATATCTTCCCTTACTCTTGTCTTCCAGAGTCGTGATCCAGGTGCATTTCACGCAGCCTTTCCTCGTAATTCATGCCTCTTAGTTTTGGGATTAGCCTAGTGGCATACCTCTGAACTTTTTCCAGTGTTTGTGTGTGTGTATGAAGAAAGTAACACGTTATACAACAACGGTTAAATAACTGTAAGCATCGAATTTCACGGAAACAAAATTTTGGACAGGTGCCTAATTGTAGGTTTTGTTATCACAGCTTTATTACTGATAGATACATTTTTCTTTCATGCAATATACACAATCATAAAATACCGACCCACGCACATTAATGCACTTAGAAGGAAAATATATGTAGCATGAGCAACGCACACATGTAGCGAGCATGAGCAACATGCGCAAGGCTTCTCATAAAGTCTGGCCATGGGGTACAGTAGAGATCTATCTATAAATAAATAAATATTCCGTATTTTTACGATCTCACAAGCCAACTGTACACAAACCAGTACAACATGCACGTGACGTGGCAACATACACACACACATGCCATCCAACATAATTATATGCACACGCAGAGCAATATGTACGCAGCACGAGCAACAAGGCAACTCTTGGTACCATTACACCTGGTGAGGGTGTAGGAGGAGGCCAGCCACCACCAAGGTCGAGCAGCCAACACCCGAGAGAGAGGGAGAGAGAGAGATAGAGAGAGCGTAGTGTAGTGGAGGGTGTGACACACAGTGTGGCTGGTCCAGGGTGTAAGTTGGATGTAAACAATATCACATGTGCAGCGTGCGGCACGGGGGGCGGCGGCCAATCAGCGCCGCCCGTCCCCCACACTCAGCCAATCACCGCCCGCTGATCACGTGATGGAAACCAACTCAAAACATCGCCAGGGCAGCAGACGATCAGTGATGTCTAGACCAGTGACTGGGAGGGAGGCTGTTCGTCACGGGAGTCAGTAACACAAGTTCACAATGAGTCTTAACAGGGATACCTTAATCCATCTGTTTGCAGGCGGGTAAGCCCTATAATTTTGCCTCAAGTCTCCAGGAGATGAGTGGACATGTGGGAGTGGAGCTTTCCACCCGTGTGGCCGCGTGAGCCCAAGCACGCTGTTGTGTTCTCTTCAATAACCTATAAAACCCAAGCTAGTGAATAAAACTAGAAACGTTTTAGAGGTTGCGAAACGTTTTGTCATGGCTTGAAGAGTGGAGAATAAAATGTATCGTTAAACACTATGGCTAACGTACTGGGCTATGGGCACGACCTCGCGGGTGAAAACAGGTTTATTGAACGGGAGTCAGCAAGGGCCAAGGCCTGTGAAGGCCTCGCCGGGATGTTGTGTTGCATGCTGTTATCATGCTTCGTATACCCATTGTGTGGGCAGTTGTGACAGTTTAAAAATAAAAGTAATCTTTTGCTCATTCTGTTGGTAGTAAATAGTTAAAGATCCAGAGCCCTCAAGTCGACTGTGTGACTTGTGCAGAGATTTGACTTTTTTAATGAATGAATAATGAACTCGTATATAATGACGTCAGGAAATGGACCCAGACGTTCATTAAATTTAACAAATTTGTGATTAACTGCATTAGTTATAATTGCATAACAATTGGCAGTGATAAATTTTTGCAGCATTTATTAAAGTGACAAAGTTTTGGGACACTATCAAATCTTACTATGTGGATTTTTAATGAAATATTTGTGCCTGGTTTGGCATTAATTGTTTGCTCTTGGACAATAAATTAATTGGCCTTCTCCTTTTGAGTGTATCAAAATAATGGGCCACATCATAATCCTTATTCCAATATATTCTCAATCCCAAGGATAGGTAATGGCTCTAGGTTTGCAATTTATTATTTTTTCTGATGTGTGTATTGGACCAACACAAATTAATATCTGGATGCACATTTTAAGGGTACAGTGCTTAAATATGAAACGTGTTTATAAGTTGAGGACCCACTGTAACTAATAATCCTTGTTAATAGCACAGTATCTATAATTTTTAAATATTGCTTGGGATATCGGTGTGATGAAGGGACATACTGCTAAGGGTGAAACGCTAGACAATCCAGTATTACTTAAATATGCTGCTATGTAGATATTTTGTACATAAATTTAGAATACTGTACTAGTTTTGTCAATTAGTTATTTTTAACAATACAGTATTTGGCATCATATTTGGTTCACTCTCTTCAACCTTCATGTATTTTTGACCACTGTATCATAGGTGTTATTTAAAATTTTTTAAGAGGACTATCTTTAATATGAAGTGATCTGTAGGCCTATTCATGTTGACTGTACAAAATTGTAGCTTGTCTTTCAAAATGACCTAAATAAAATGAGCTATGAATGTTAAAATAATCTTTGTACAGTATGTCAGTGGGTTAAAAAAAAAACTTAAACTTACTATATGCAAGTTTGTAAAATAAAGCAACCTACTAATATTTTGGGTTGATATTTTACACTACAGTACCATTCCTTATTTTGAAGGGTTGCATAGCAATACTAAATAAACCTAACCTTACCTAAATAAACATTTTATTTTATTTTTATTTTTATACTACTTTAAAGGCAGTAATTCTAGGGCTACATTTTTTTCATTTTGGATACTGAATCTTTTTCTGATGGAGAGAAAAGTGAGTGACAATTTGGTTAGTTTTTATTCTTAATTTTAATCAAACCTAATCCTGTACGTGTACAACAAAATCTAATGGAACACAAGCCCCCAAAATGAAGCAGTGTTTAGTAGGGCTAGGCTTTTATGGAAATTTAGGATAGACCTACCTATGTCTTTATGCTGCTACAATAGTAGTGAATTTAAATGAATGCTGTACAGAAGAAATAAAATTCCCACAGACCATTGTATCCAAATTAGGCAATTTCTTCTTTGACAAGAGTATTGGAGTCTGTTGCAGAACTATCAGATTGTAAATTGCACTGACCAGTGCATTAAAAGACGCCTTAAAATGTAGATATAAGAGCCAAGTAGATTTCATCTTTCTCCTCTCCATCTTGAGGAGCCTGCTTCGCTTTAACTTCTGCCCAGTCCCATAGTTCAAATCTTGTTGGCTAGGGTGCCCTTGTGGTGAATCTCTCATTTTTCCAATGCTTCAATGTACAGTACGTCTAGAGAAATATTTTGGTCTGAACCTGTGAGTAAACAGGTATGCAAATCTTCCTATTTTGATGACCTCTGGCTTTTTCTCTTGGAATATTGCCACCAGACCATTACTATTTCTTATACCGATGAATACAATTGGTTTATGTTAGAAATGGCACCAATTCAAGAACCACACTCCTACATATTCAATTTCCTCTCTAGTCATGATAGTTAAAAACTAACTTTTTCTTATTGGCAAGAAAGTTTTGCATGCCTTTACCTAATTTAACCTTGCTACTCTTAATAATGTGCATGCTGTATTTTCAAATTGCAAATACAATGGGGCCTCGACTTACGTTGGTAATCCGTTCCCAGAGACGGGTCGTAAGTTGAAATATCGTAAGTCGGAGCGATTTTTCCCATGAGAAATAAAGGGAATTGAATTAATCCGTTCCCTACCCTCCAAAATATTGACTTGCAAATACATTTTATACTGAATACAATTTTGTTCTCTAACTACAATACAGTACAAATGTTTATCTTACCTTTATGGAGGACCCTTGATGGTGTCTGGAAGATGGTGAGGAGGGGAGAGGAGAGGTGTTACTGTTTGGAAGGGGAGTCCCCTTCCATTGTAACATCAGGCAGTGATGACTTTTCTGGGATACACTCTGGCATGTTTTGCCTGCATACCACTAGGACCTGCTTGTGGCTCACTTTTTGCTTGTCTTACTAAGAAGCTGTCTAAAAACACTTGGTTTTTCCCTACATTTTAACACTTGTCTGTAATAAGACAGCACATTGTCATTTAAAAGGTCAATGCAACTGCCTGCTACAGCTTTATCTAGGTGAGCTTTTTCAACAAAACTTTGCAGTTCTTCCCATACTTCACACATTTTCTTAACGAGGAAGGGATATCTTCTACTGCCTCAACTCGCAACTATTTTCTTAGGTTGAACCTTACCACTGACTTTCTGGGACCCATAGCATGATATATAATAATCAGTTTTATGTTCAAAAAGCAAAATATCACCACAAAAATGGAATTTCTTATAAGCATAATTGTCACTAAGCGGGCAGCTCTAGTAAACTGAGGCAGGTAGGCCCGCGTGACCGGGAACCACACGGTCAGTCAACCCAAATGTGTACCAACAAATATCGTAAGTCGAGTCGCATTTTTTTATGAAATTTACATAGTAACTCGAAATTATTGTAAGCCGGGGCAATCTTGAAATCGAGGTGCCACTGTAGTTATAAAGAAGTAAAAATAGAAATTGGTAAAATGTGAAAATAATTAAAGTAACAAGTTAGACCATGCTTACTCGCATGAAAACGTGTGTTTATACTAACTGTACTTCCCTAGTGCGAGTGTTCCTGCAAGTATGGATGCTGTAATGTCCTTTTGGATACTCCCAAAAAGTATATACTGTACTTTCCTCTCTGTACCATATATCTTGGTTTACTGTAAAACATTTTAGAAAGAAATGCAAGGTTTTCTTATAGCATTTATTACTAAAAGAACCAGAACAGTGCAAGTAGGGGGTAAAAAAGTGTGCTCGAAATTACTTATGCCGAGACATCGAGTTCTCCGTGATCAAATACGGATCTTAAACTGATTATGAATTGACAGTTGGATAACAAAATTAGTCAGTTAATTAGTTGCATTGTACATTATTCCTCATTATGAGGTTGATTTTTGTGGTTACACTGCAACTTGCATGGTAAGATTAATTACCATGAAATAAGAAATAATAAGAAATCTTCAAATTCACTGAATAACTATAATTTCACATTTTGTGTTAAATACTGTACCAGAGATATACTCCTGTAGTATAGAATTACTTTGCCATGCTTGCTTTGTCCAAAGTGGATAAACTTGACTTTAAACTGGTTTTAGATATTCTATGCAATTGATTGCTTTGTTATATGTAGTAAAAAAAGTGACTGATTTTGTTAAATGGAAAATTATGCAGTTGCTAATAGTTGCAAATCCTTAACATCCATTTTAATTACTTGCTATATAATTTACTTGGTAGATACTTTTCATTGACTTGTATTTAGGTGTTCTTATTGTTTAATTGCAAAAAATAATACTGTAGTTGGCAACTCCTTTATTGCAAGATTTTCTTGAGGCCCCCCCCCCAAAAAAAAAAAAAAAACTAGGCTTTTAAAATGGCAATAAAAAGTCACATATAAAAATATATAGTATTTATATCACATATCACATATAGTCACAAATAAAAAGTATTTACTAAAAAAATTTACACCAAATTGGTTTGGGGTCCTTTAAACTGTTATGTATATATTACCACATCACTAATATTCATTGCTCTTTTTGACAGGTGTGGTGGTACAATGGGTGCTGTTGCCACTTGCCCGCTAGAGGTAGTCAAAACACGACTACAGTCCTCCACATATGGGTACATGAGTGGTGCTTTACCTCCACCTGCAGCACGACAAGGGGGATCTACTACATGCTCCACAATATCCCATAATCAACATCGTGGTTGCAGCACACGCAGACTGTGCACCAGTGCTTTGAGATCTGGCACACAAGTTGTTCATCTTTCGCAACAGCTTCCTAATCCTCGAGGGCAACGTCATACGATGTCAATTTTACATTGTCTCAAGTAAGTTAGCCATTTTTTTGTTATAAAAGAATTTGGTCTTTTAAGTTAGCATAAAGTGAGTTCTTTTTTTTAAATGGGGAAAGGTAATAGCTGCGGGAAAGTGGCAGAATGTGTTAATGTTGATGACATGTTGGAAGGGGGATGAGGTGAGGAGACTAGCCATATTGTCCATTTGTATGGGAATTTGCCATTAACTATGCCATTAACAATTTAACTATGCATTTTTTTGGTCTTGTACGCTGTTGATAAAATCAAACGGCCGAGGAAATGCCTATGTAATGAAACCTACCACTGGTAGGTACAGTATTCAGTTGTAATTCTGTAATACTACCAAGAATTAAAACTATTTTTTTATGCATTATTAATAATAAATTATTATTATTAAGTACCCTCCATGTACATTGTGCACAATTTAATCTGTTCTTTAAATGTGAAAACGCCTTTTTAAATTGTACCAACAAATGTTAGTGTGCGAATGTAGCACATCACATTCCCATTAGTGTCTACCAAGGCATTATCAGGCAGACAATTTTGTCTGATTTTTAGTACTGTACCAAATAAATATTACTGGTACTAGAATTTACCACTAGAACACAAATGAAATGATCCCCCACAGTTGGCCATTTATCATGCTTGTGGCCTCTTGTGGCCAGGAGATAAGATGGCTGGTGTCATTATCTGAATTTTGTATGATAAGGGATAAAATTGCTTTATCTGCCCGTACTTGTGTTTAGAAGTGTATACAGTATAGCCTTTTTTGTCTCGACCTCGTATGTCCAAACAAGATCTGTAGTACAGTAGTTCAAGGGGATAATAAAAAAATTCCGACCCCGCTAGTCTTGGCAGATTAATGTTTCGGCTGTACAGACTTTGTCAAATGTATTTGAGAGGTAATCGAGGTGAAAGTGAGGTACACAAGTAATTTTACCAAATTAAAGCTTCATAAATAAGAATTACAGCGTAGAGAATAGCACTGTTAAATCTTGTTTATTCTTGTTGTTGGTTGTATATTTGATGACTGCAGATATTAGTTTAGCAGATGCTAGTTTAACTTAATGCTGTGTATTGTTCCTGTACTTTTCATTAATATCTGCATTGGAAATTTTATATTTGGTCTCATTTCGGTATAATTTGACAACCCATTCTCCTATTTAGATAGTACTTTTTTTTTTTTTTAACTATGGACCATTCATTTGTACATGTATTGACACAATGGACAATTAGAAGTTGGTACTAATCACTTTAATAGTCTGAAAAAATAAAGCTAAAAACCAAACATAAATATTTAGAGGCCTAGTATAGCACGTGCAGCGCTGTAAATGTACTACTGTATATTAAACATTAGATAGTGTGTATTAGGCCTAGGAAGGTAGGTTCTTTTCTTTTGAAATGTGTGTGTGTGTGTGTGTGTGTGTGTGTGTGTGTGTGTGTGTGTGTGTGTGTGTGTGTGTGTGTGTACTCGCCTACTTGTGCTTGCGGGGGGGGGGGGGGGGGGGGGTGTGAGCTTTGGCTCTTTGGTCCCGCCTGTCAACTGTCAATCAACTGGTGTACAGATTCCTGAGCCTACTGGGCTCTATCATATCTACATTTAAAACTGTGTATGGAGTCAGCCTCCACCACATCACTGCCTAATGCATTCCATTCGTTAACTACTCTGACACTGAAAAAGTTCGTGTGTGTGTGTGTGCGCGCGCTCTCCCCTAGTTGAATAAGCCTTGTTGTGCTTCCGAGGGTGAGGCTTCGGCTCTTTGGTTCCCCCTCTCTGATACTGAAAGTTCTAATTGTCTGTGGCTCATTTGAGTACCAAGTTTCCACAAGTGTCCCACCCTTTTGTGTGTTTTGCCCATGCTAAATAAGGTCTGTCCACCCTGTCGGTTCCTCTGAGAATTTTTTAGGTGGTAATTATGTCTCCCCTAACATATGTTGCTGTGTGTGGTTTTTTTTTTTTTGTGTGCGAGTGAAGATCATGAATAATGCATGGGATGTAATGGTAAATGGGAAAACTGTAATGATAATCGGTTAGATAATTTGATTATTGAATTCTGCATGTAACTAAACTTGATGATAATTTAAACAAAATCATTGGATGGAAAGAGTGGGATCTTTCATGGAAAATATTTCCACACCTTATTGTTAAAAGGGTTATTTATTGTTATTTTCTACAAAATAAAAAATACAAAATAGGGTAAAAAAGGAGACGTCTAAAATGTCAAACTTGACTGGCAGTCGATTACACTGGCAGTCAGATATTGGGTATCATTACCCAATATCTCACGTGCTTGGAGTTGGGAGATAGATTATGTACAAGAAATTGAATTTCCTTCCATTGATAATTACAGTATATTGACTGCATTGAATGCATTTTCTTAACTTTGATTAAAAGCCTTTATCTCTTATTCCTACACAGATACATAGTTGAAGTTGAGGGACCACGGGCATTATTCCGAGGTCTTGGTCCCAACCTGGTTGGGGTTGCCCCCTCTCGGGCAATTTACTTCTGTTCCTACTCTCAGATGAAGAAAATCCTCAACCACCATGTGAACAAACCCGAATCTCCGATTGTGCACATCATGTCAGCATCCTGGGCTGGTGAGTACAGTTTGCTCATTTTCATTTTTGCGAGTGCAACTTGTCGACCTCGTTGAAATACTAGTATTGTATCGGGGAGCCTGTGTTAGTGTGTAGGTGGGGTGTTAGTGTTGGAACAATTTATTATTTTATTTCTAATTTATATTTAATAAATCTGGCCAAATTTTAACTTTTATCATTCTAGATATCTAAATAACTTGATCTATGGTGGTTTGGTCATTTAAAATTTGCAAGTGCTGCATATGGTTTGAATATTGGTACATTTCTAAAATTGAAGTTGCACAAAGTGACGTACAACTACGGTAGTTGGGGCACGTGGTTTGTTCAGTGAGGTTGTTTTAGCATATGATACCCAATTACTACTGTCATGATGCTCCTTTGCAAGTGAAATCTTGGATTGGTTGGGAAAAATAATTATCTGCATACTACTGAGTAAACAATTGGCCACTATCACCAGTCTCTCTCTCACTCTCTCACACTCTCTCACACACTCACTCTTTCACACACTCACTCTACATGGCAGCATCCTGAATGTCAACATGGTCTAGACTCTCTGCTCAACTCTTACAGTGCTTTGCTTGTTTGTGTTATGGCTTCAGATTCCTTAAGTTTTAGTAGTGGTAGTAAGTTCTTTGAACTTGCTGACCATTCTGACAAGTGTGTGACCATTGTTGGTTGTGAAAAGCTTTGCAACTTGTGATGTTGATAGTCAGTCGAGGGCTCGAACACTTTTAATACCTAATAGGTGCTGCTAGTTTGTGCCATTAGCTGCCGTAGCAGTCTTCGCTCTTCATGGGAGAGGCTATAAAGTTGTTCATTGTTAGTTTTTAACACTTTGCTCCCATATGAACTCTACACTGCTCAATATGAGTTTGGTTCCTCTGCTGTTTTCAGATCGCACACAATTTTTCACTCTTGACTGGCAGCCAATTGTTGTTTTCAGCAAGTATGGGCAGTTCTGCCAGGCTTGGTCTTTGGACCAGAAGGCAGGGTGGGCCTGATCTGGTATTGGGAGATTTGGGCAGGATATATCCCATAGCGGCTGTCAGCCCTTTCACTGTTTACCCCAGTGACAGTGCTGTATTGTGGGGATGCTGTCTGTAAAATTTTTGGCAGGCTTTGCCCAGAGATGTTTTGGGTATACAGGTACTGGGTAGTTTCTAAAGTTGTTTTGCAGACTTTGCTTCCTTCTGCTTTTAGTGTTCATGGGTTTTCCAAATACAATGCACTCATCTTGACATGATTTGTTGTTTGATCTCTGCTGGTATCTCCCACTTTTCTCAATGATGGACTGTGCCTACACTTCAGTCAATTCTCATTCTGTCCTACATTTCTGATGGACCACTGTTAGGCTTGACTCGTTTCACTGGGCTTCAAGGATGCTTATTGGCAAAATTTTTTATCACAAGTTCTTTGACAGTCTTTTAACCTAAGTTTCTCATTACTTTGCCATGCCATTGCAAAGTTCTTCACTCTAGCTTCTTTAATGTATATAGTTTTGCAGCAGACGTAAATAGTAAAACAAGAATATCATAGAACATTGCCTATGTTTCCTGTTTAAAGTTTTAAACATTCTTAAACACTGTATTGCACTTCCTAAGATGGATACTAATGCTTATACAGTATTCTGTAATGGAATGTGATTGTAACTTGGATCCTTTAGAATAAAATCTTAACCTAACACCAGTTTACTTAGTCATTATACTCTGTTAAACTAAGTAAATATAATTTTATAAGATTACAATAATATGACTTGTCTTCATATGCACATGGGTACAAGTCTGTCTGTTTCACCACTGATCCATGGGGATCTGTTAGACATTGTATTGGAATGTTTGTTCTTTGTATGACAACCTCCTGAAGTGAATGAATAATTAGTGGGAAAAAAAGACTGCGAATGTGAAGTTTGTTCCGACTCTTGGGTGATGGTGAGAATTTATCGCGTTATAACGGGTGTAATTGGGTAGTATATTAGGTTGTCGAAATAAATGTATAGTGAAATTATAATTTGATAGTGTCCGAGGAAATTAAGCAGTTGGTGCTGAGCATATGGGTTGAATGCTCCCTTCTATTCATTAATTGATAGTATTTTTATTACTTTCTAGTAGACTATCAATTTAACTTGAGAAATGCGGTTGAGGACCACAGAAAATTACAGTAGTGATGGTAAATAGGACTGAAATACATACCATATTCTAAGAGTTGAAAGATATTTTCTAGTTTAATAAAGAAAATGCAAGAAAGGGATGTGTGACACTTGACTAGCAGAGTGCTTCCTATTTGTCTACTTTCATGGATATTTGGTGTACCATTTGTTTCTTACTATATTTTTGGGCAATTTCCATGCACTAAGATTTTATTGACAATCCTAGTTAATTGATAAGATTTGTTTTGTATTTGGCTTGGGAAAGGTAGAGTAAACATGTCAATGCTTTAAAAGTCAAAATAGCTGTGCTTGCTAGATTTCCACAATTTCTTCAGCAGTCGTGGTCTGGCCCGACTACGTATTCCAATGCACAAAGAAATCGCATTCACGTGATGTATTGATGAGGAAATCGGTAAGACCTAGGAGGAGGATTTGAACCTATACACTGGGCAACCATTTGGAGACCACTACACCATGACATGGTCAAAAGCATTGCAAACTGGGATCAAACTGAATCCTCGAGGGTTCCTGTGGCTCCCACTGATACCTAATTGGGGTTTAATACAATGTCCCCATGCACTTTGGCTTTGGAGGAATGGTGCCCAACCACTTGGATGGTCAGGGATTGAACGCCGACCTGCATAAAGTGAGACCGTCGCTCTACCGTCCAGCCCATATTCAAGCTAATATGCAGGATATGCTGCACATCTGTGGGTCATCAAATAAGTTAGATGAGTAAATAAGTAATTATCAAAAGAAGGCACCAAACCGGGAAGGCTATGTAGCACCATCAAATGTGCAGAATAATCGGAGGGCGCTAAATATTGCCAAGGATGCCAATACGAGAACAAAAATGCATAAGGCGAACGATGTCAAAAGTATCCGAATCACCAAGAATTCTGACGGGAAACATCTCCCGTCACGCAGGGTGCAGTCGCACCTCCACAGATCTCCAGTATCAGCTCTTGATACTGGTAATGGCTCAAAAGGGCCACCACTTACGGGCTATTCATGCCCGTGCCACTTTTTTGGGTAGCTTAATCTTCACCAATCAATCAAGAATTCTATTGAGGGACAGGTGACCGCGAGGGGCGGTCGGAAAGCAAGACACACGCTCATCCTGGAAGTCAGGACATTCAAGAAGGATATGCACGACCGTAAGAGGGACAATGCAATTAGGACAATAAGGAGCAGGGCGACACACCATCAAGTGACCATGAGTTAAGGGAGTATGGCCAATACGCAACTTCGCCAGAACCGTTTCCCATCGCCGGTTATAAGTTAGATGAACTTCTAAATGTTACAAGCAAGCCTTAATCTAAACTGTGTCGGCCGAGTACCTGTGGTGGCCCAGCTGCTGCTTCTCACGTAGACCAGACCAACAATAAAATGTTAACAAAGCTAACATTTTATTGTTCATTTATTTATTCATTACTCACACCCTCCGTCACGGTGATGGAGTGCAAAAAGATGTGCGAATTCGGAGAATTCTCCAACACATATTTCAATTTTGTTTAAATATTTAATTCAAAATGATCTAGTAGAAATTTTAGCCAAATATCCCGTTTGCTAATTGTAGGAAGTAAATGTGGGGGATTGTAACCTTTCCACCGCTGCCCACTGGAGGGGGGGGGGGCCGGTGTGCAGGATCACCATATAAACCGTGACACTCAACTTGTATGTAAGTTGCTTAGCTTGGAGACCGCTTGCGGTTAATCTCGAACCCATTGCTGATGTAACAATATACTGTACAGTACATTAAATTTTGTAACTAGCTCATGAAGACTGTAATTTGCTTAGCTAAATAAATTTTGGGATTCAGGCCTTAGAGCCCATTATGCGCCTCTTGTAGCCCTTTCCACTATCGCCCACAAGATAAGAACATAAGAACATAGAACAAAGGTAACTGCAGAAGGCCTATTGGCCCATACGAGGCAGCTCCTATTCTGTAACCACCCAATCCCACTCATATACTTGTCCAACCCGCGCTTGAAACAATCGAGGGACACCACCTCCACCACGTTACGCGGCAATTGGTTCCACAAATCAACAACCCTGTTACTGAACCAGAATTTACCCAAGTCTTTCCTAAATACAAACTTATCCAATTTATACCCATTGTTTCGTGTTCTGTCTTGTGTTGATATTTTTAATACCCTATTAATATCCCCCCTGTTATGTCCATTCATCCACTTGTAAACCTCTATCATGTCACCCCTAACTCTTCGCCTTTCCAGTGAATGCAACTTAAGCTTTGTTAATCTTTCTTCATATGAAAGATTTCTAATTTGGGGAATTAACTTGGTCATCCTACGTTGGACACGTTCAAGTGAATTTATATCCATTCTATAATACGGCGACCAAAACTGAACTGCATAATCTAAATGGGGCCTAACCAGAGCAAGATATAGCTTAAGAACCACACCAGGTGTCTTGTTACTAACGCTTCGATTTATAAATTCCAGTGTCCTATTCGCCTTATTACGAACATTCATGCATTGATCCTTTTGTTTTAAATTCTTACTAATCATAACTCCCAGATCCCTTTCGCAATCTGACTTCGCAATCTCAACACCATCTAGCTCGTATCTTGTAACTCTATCATCATTACCTAGCCTCAGAACTTTACATTTATCAGCATTAAACTGCATTTGCCAATCCTTTGACCATTTCAAAACCCTATCTAGATCAACTTGAAGTGATAGTGAGTCCTCCTCCGAATTAATTTCCCTACCGATTTTCGTATCATCGGCAAATTTGCAAATGTTGCTACTCAAACCTGAATCTAAATCATTTATATATATTATAAACAACAGAGGTCCCAGGACAGAGCCCTGAGGTACTCCACTAACAACATTATCCCATTCTGACTTGACTCCATTTATACTAACTCTGTTTCCTTTGGAATAGCCATGCCCTAATCCAAGTTAATATAGCACCCCCAATACCATGAGCTTCTATTTTTTTAATTAGTCTTTCATGTGGCACTGTATCAAAAGCTTTGCTAAAGTCAAGGTACACAACATCACAATGGGTATGGGGTGCATAGTAAATGAACTAAACTAACTTACCCTCAGTATACATCTATGTAATTAAAATGTGAAAAAATATAAATTTAGACTACTAATTATTGCTACAAATATTGGACAAAAATGATTTCTATGCACTTGTTTATTTTTATAGTTTAAAAAAAAAACTAATGTATATGTGCAAGGTTCTCTGTGAATGATGGATGTAGAAAGTAACTGGATGGGTGGCCGCATATGAATAACCTCAGCCTTGACTAAGGGGATAACAATAAGCATATGAAGTTGCTGGTCCCCGTCATTGGTATATACCCTGCCATTTCCTACTGGCGGGCGGAGAAAAATAAATAAAGGGCAGCATGGTGCCGAGGTCGGCGAGTACAGCTCTGTGTGGCCTCTGACTCCTCTTCCCCTGGCCCACATGGCCTGCCTGCGCCAAGTTTGTCAAACATCTCTCTCTTATTGACATTTTACATATGCGTGTCTATTGTGGGTGGCATTAATTTTGTTATCTTTGACAATGATTTGACGATGATTGTCATCTTCATGAAACGATTTCATTAAATGTAAGGGGTTTTAAGCGTTTTTATGAACACATCAATGGTTGGCAAGGAGGAGAGTTTCAGATGTCGCCAGCGGGGTGGTGGAACAGCTGCGTTTCTTTGCAACTAACAAATGTATCATAATAATTATATTCCCAGGAAGACTAATTATGAAAATTATCTACTGTGTAGTTTTTCCTTGGCGAGGTTATGCGTGTAGTGACTGACAAGACTCGCACATGGTGAACCTGTACACCCTTAGATTGACAGTTGAGAGGCGGGACTAGAGAGTTGAAGCTCAATCCCCCTCAATAGAACTAGGCGAGTACATTCATAGTGATATACACAACTTACAAATATCATAGAGCATTTGTATTGCATGTATACTTTCAATATTCATGACTTAAGTGAGTACACAGTGAACGTGCATAAAGTGACAATATAGTAGCGCAGAATTTGTCCAGCGCAGGACTTGAATGTTAGAATATGGAATGAGACGAAACATGTGCAGTGTGAAGGACGCCGGCGACATCACAGTACAACAGTACAGCTTTCGGAGCCAGTTTGTTTATCTGAAAAAATAAAACAGAATTGTAATAAAAAATGTAAATTGGTTTTTATTTTACCTCTGCTTTTCATGGGGGGGGGGGATATAACGTCATAGGCTAATTAAGTCGCCGAAATATTAGCAGGATCTAAAAGTTATTCACAGGTATTAAGCTTCAGTTTGATATGGTTTCTGTATGATATTGTTTTGAGGAAATTACAATGTATCCTTTCTGCTGTTCATTATTTCTTTTTATTTTTTAATGGCTTTGTAATGTAATGTCTGTGTGGCTGGTGTTTTAGGTCTATACAATTGAACCTGGTGAAGTTTTCAGGGAAGGCTAGTAGCTGTCTAATAGTGTTTGGTGGTGAAAACGACCTACTCTTCCTATTAAATATTTTGTGGCATTAGCGCATTCGCTCGGGTTTGGGCTTGAAATCTAAATTGGCGAACCTCTGAGGATAACACGCCCACAGTAAGTGGTGGCGCCACTACGTCATCACCTACTTCAGATAAGTACCTGCTTGGCGCTTTCTCTTGATAATTATCTTGCTTTACAGTAGATTAGAATGATGTATAGCTTGGACTTTTGTACATTTAGCCTGACCTGTCGCCTCTCCATTCGCACAAACAATATATTTCCCCCTCGTTACTCGCTAGGCCTAAATTCCCATGATATTGGCTCTAATGGTTATAGGTCACAATGTACGGTAGATGATTCACGTACAGATTTTGAAGTGTAACCTAATCGTACATAACCAGCATGTAGCCTAACCCAACCAATGATTGTATTGTGCGAGTATGGAGATCAAAAAAATTACAAAATATTAATTATAAAAGGGGGGGGGGGGTAAAATTTAGTGGCAATAACCATAATGTGGGAAACGTGTATGAACTGATGGCCCATGCACCTCAGCAGCTTTTGTTTATGAACCTCCGCCCCCTTCCTGTGAGCGATGGCAAAAAGGTTGGTTCCTTTAAAGGTTAATTCCTTTAAAAACTTAATGGGTTCAAAAATTTAATTTTTCTAGATATTCCTTAAGCTAAGTAATTTAAATTTGTGGTGAGCTAATCAGTTTTCACTTCCCTCAAATTCGTGATAGTTACTAAAGCGTCTCCACTTCCAATCAACTTGAGCTAGGTCGTCCAGTGCTGGAGGAAGGGGGAAGGACCCATCGTTTATCATGTGCGTAACATTAACTTCAAACACTATTATCCCCGCTCGCCCATACTGTGTTCACTCCTGCACGACAAAACTCGCGTAGTTTCTTCCGTATACGGGCACAGATATAGGCAGTATTCCTTCTTGTCTTCATCTCGACCAGCTGACACCAGTTGCAAACCCTCCTTGGTGGGCCTAAGTTTAGGACCCCACAAGTAAGTAATTATCAAAAGGCACCTAGCCGGGAAGGCTGTGTGGAAGGCTAGGACCCTACAAGCCAACAACAATTACTTTGACGGTTAGATTTGAGGTTTTGCCTCTTACATAAGGAGTTTATTGGACATCCTTCAACTATGCAAGATATGGGCGAGTTGAACAAAAATAGCGCCGGTACTCGACAGGTTATGAAAGTTTTGGTAATGTCAAAAGTAGTTGGTACTTGTGTTGCTGAACCTCGTTACAAAGTCTCGTGAGTATTTATAGCAGTGGTGTTAATGACTAGAAGATTGTCCTTCTGAAACTTAATGCTTTCCAATAGAATAGAACGTTTGTGTATATGGCACTACAGATGTATACAGATTTTAATTTTAATACACGTTTGGAAGTTTTAATTAACTCTTGTATCCGGTCAGTATTTTGGTATCGTCTTTGTTTACGTCACGGCGGGAGGGTACTACACGTGTGCCAGCTAGATTGACCTTGGGGATTGACTAGTATGTTGGCTGCTTGTGGAGTGAACACGGCCACATTGTAAAGTTATTGCTAAAGTTATTTTCAGTAGCTCATTGGAAGTAACGGTGTGAATGTTATTCATGATACGTTTTAAATCTTTTTCATACACATGAATATTTTACTGTGGTGACATAAATGTTGGTAGCCTAATACCGATGAATTAAGAATAGAAACTTCTTGCAGGCTAAGAGGTTGTTGTTCACAGTTTTGGCAACTACTTGACCATAACATGGTTTCCCGATGACTTTGACAGCTAAAAAAAAAAACAATTTTCCAATTACGCTGATGAGTTGAAGTTTTAATTTTCAACGTACAGTACATTATTTATTGGAAGCCTAGTACATGTTCAATTATCTCGGAATCATTTATTTGATTCTAATAGGTTTATATTTGTCAGATTTGCTTTTGGCAACTGACCGCGCGACTCGATGGAAATTTCCTCTGCCTAGTTCAGGTATGGTGGCATTGGGGCAGATAGAGGCGGCGGATGAGGGCGCCAAGAATGTGGCCGCTGGCACCAGTGCCACTAGACACCTCCGCAAGCGTATGCTGCACCTCTTATGCCTTTTATACATGATGGTAGAATATTTCTTCCTATGTCGACGTCAGCATGTTAACGGGCTGTGTAGCACTACAGGATATCGGACTTTGCAAGCTTCACACTTTGTTTGCCTAACCTGTCGAGGTTTAATTAATCCGTGGAACCCTCAATATTGTGATGCTTTAAATTTCACTTAAGCGCCGGAATTGTTACGCTGGTAAATAGCTTCGTAATTTGGTACATTAAATGTATCTGTTCCTTGCATGTTGAAGATTAGTATGAACCTTAATATATAAACAACCAAACTAAATAACTATTGGATTTGTAGGCTTGTTGACGGGTAGCATAAACATTGAAATTGGCAAGCATTTCCATTTCTTGGCAGTGGAAGGAAGTACAGTGCTGTAGTTGGAGCCAACATGTTTTATTCCTATGACAATTCTTATAATTACCATTGACTAATTGTGGCGTAAATTATTAACTAAATGTCGCTGCCTTCGTCGTGAATCATAGCTTGCTTATTTGTATTTATTTACAGGAAAAATACAGGTGGTTTTGTAATTTATTGTAAATATAGCACAGTACTGATGTTAGTACAGTGGGCAGCTACATATTAGAAAGTCATAAATGGGTACTCTTGAGTCACTAATCAGCATGATTTAGTAAGATTCAGTATACAGTGCCAATACTAAGTAGAAATATAGCAGAGAAAAATAGTTGTAGCAGGGCGGAAATTTGAAAGAACCTAAGTTTACACAGCCAGTTATCTACCTAGCAAGCTTCAAATATATTTTTGATTTCAAATCCCCTCGCTACTCAAAATGAATTTTCATTTATATTTCGCGCCATTTTGATTTCTGTGTATTTAGAAATATCTTTCTGTATAAATTCAATATAGCTTTACTGACTATGTCAGTCTAGACAGAATGCTGACACTATTACTCCACGTTTCCTAATGTAAAACTTCTCGGAAAAGAATTTTTTCGCATTCTTTCCCTTGCGCATGGCTTGAGTGTCATTTAAATTTAAAGTTTGTATTACATTTAATTAATGGTACACAAAGTTCAATACATAGAGTATTTAGATTCCATTAGACTATGTGGTAGTTTTCAGTGTGCTCTTAATTTTGTTTCTGGAATTTTATTTTTATAGCGTAGTAGGATAGTTTGGCTCTTGTTTTATTAATGTATATGTTTTGCAAGTTCATTTGAAACTGGATAAAAATATTTAGGGTTTCGGCTTTTATTGCTTAATGTAATTTAAGCCATATGTAATATATTTGTAATATCACTGTAGTCTGAATGAAAGATGCCGCCTGTAAACGGCAACAAACCATTAGATTCCAACTAAGTTGTATGTGTATGGAAAACCTTTGGCGTTCTAAACGTACTTACGCTAGATTCCTCGTAAAATCAAAGTTTATAAATTATTTTACTGTACCAGTGTTTGTATCTCTGTAAAGGGGATCCATATGCTTTACCAATCGATAATAGTATTTTTAGTATTTATTTTAGTAGTATTTAACCTCTAAAAGATAATTTTTCATGTAATAATTATAAAAGCACGGCTACATGTTATGCTTATTCGAAATTAAAAATGTAAATTAAAGTCTTTATTATTTTGAACACTTGCTCTTACCTCTTGAGTCTATACTGAAGAATATGTTGCACCAGTTAATTGTGCAGGTATTACCTTTGGTATTTAGTAAACTTTGCGGGAAGGAAGGATAGTATAATAGGTTCTTGACAAGCGAGAGGGACAAGTCTTTGGTCTATGTAGTGTCCAAAGTTAAAGTAGGTGTTATTCATATGGGTTTGGAGATTGTTAATATTAGCAAATAGCTCATGAAATTAAGAAGTTAAAAACAAGATTATCTTTTTATTTTTCAGACGTTATTACCTGGAATGGTTTTTAATTGTCCCAAGGGGCTCTTCAGGTTTTATTCGATTATTATTTATAAGGAAATCTACATACTACTCAAATTGCCCTGGGATCTAAAGCTTTTCTGTAAATCTTAGATGTAGTTTTTACAAACTAGGCGTGTCAGTGGATTTACGAGATTGTGCCTAGTAATCTCCAAAGCCTGCAGTATCTTACAGGTAACCCATTGAACCTTGCATATAAATGAATGCGCAGCATTTACTTTTATTTTTATTTACCGTTGATATAACTTTTACCGCGAGGCTGTTGTGATAGGGCCGTCGCCACTGATCAGGGTACACAGTGATGATCCCGCTGCCAGACGACCCAGTCTGGCTGCCCGCCACACGTGCCAGACGGCACCTGCAGATTCCTTGTCACCTCTTGCCCGATTGTGATTTTAATTTTTTTCCCCTTGTTTATCTATGAAATTAGACTAAATAAATAAAGCGATGTATGTTAACTTTTTTATATGGGTGTCATCCTTATAACTACTAAAATGTTTATAGTGGAAGGGTAAATTGGACAGATAAGATTTATGCCGGCAATATCGTTTGGGTTTGGATAGGTCATGGAGTGGAAAGTTTTCGCGTTAAACCACGCAGTAGTTTTCAGTACATAAAGGGACAAATTCGTTCAATGAACGACACTTATTCGAAAGGTTGAATATGATAAGACGTAATTTTGCCAAGGATGAAAATTTAAATGAAAATATGGAGAGGTAATCACTTCTGTGACGCATTGCCCAACCCATTATATTTCTTTGTGCATTAAAGTTATACAAATAATTTATATATGTAATGCATGTGTATAAATATACATATCTGCGTCAATGAGTGCTTTAATAGGTTACTTAATAATCCCATTATGGAGAATGTCATTATAGGTATCAAAGTAACACTAGTGGTCTTGTGTACGTACCTTCACCGAGTTTAGGGACTGAACCTTGGGTAACACACTTTCTACCTTCTATAAATCCCGGAGGATTATTTATAAAAGTTTGATCCGAGGCGAAAACACACGTATTCCTTTCCTATATAAAACTACGTTCAACTAGGTTGATGTCTTAACTTTACAGGCTCATGTGGGTTACACCAGAAAGTGGCGAGGTTCAGGTCGGTTTATAAAGTTCGGGGTTGATTCGGATGGCTTTGTAAGACAAATCGTATCATGGCTTCATGCTGGTGGACAGTAATCTGGCGATGCGAGCGAACACAATAAGAAACTTAAATGTTTGATTTTCAACTTCTTGTGGATTACACATTGTTAAACCTTGTCGAAAAATCTTGACAAGTATTATAGTTAGCCTCGAACCAGAATTCTAATTTGTTCAGCAAAACTTGCATTAATAGGCTACATATGTTTAAATAAATGGTTGATGCAAAGACTTGAAGCAATAGATATCTAGTAGAGGTGTGGTATGACGCGTAGACAATTGCCAAATTAGTGTCCATTGACAGGAAACGGGTTAAGCAACACTGAATACTGGCGCAGCCGGAGCTTGGCAGCCACCTGTGACCACACGTACTTGCTGCCAAGTTAACTATGCAGCCTTCATTTTGTATGCTGCTGCACGATCATCTAGACTCTTAGCAAGCCATTTCTCATCTCTGAATACCAGCTCAGTTTGCAGTGCTAATAAAGCGAGTTAATAAAACCCAAAAGGACAGAAACGTACAGGTTCGTAGATGGACATGTAGCTCTTGTTTAATTAGTCGCAATGAAAACTAATTACTTTGTCCTCTGCGCTCTCGCCTTCCTCTTTTGAAGGTGACAGTACACGTGTAACGCACATGTTCAACTAGATGGGTGGCGATGCCAGAGATGGAATCCACCTTCGGGTGTCAAAACGCGTTCTTGGTGGTTTTACACCAAAGGGGAGAAGAAGAATAAACTAGAATTGGCAAACATCATTGCACCTGTAGAAATGTTATGATGCCGGCGATTGTATTGAAGTTTTAATGTGTTCGAATAAAATTGGGAAAATCTAATTAGTATAAAACAGACCAGTGAAAAATTAAATTTCGCTAGGTCACTAAAGATAGCCGTAGTTAATTAAATAACGCTACCTTTTTCGACCTGCTTTACTAGAGTAGAAAAGGCCTTATACTAGCTATATTTTTTATTATCCAAGGCTTGAATAAACAGACCCATAAACTAATGTTTGTATTTAGAAATATAAAATGGATTACTAGCCCAAAAATTGGCAAAGTGTAAGCCGTTTTATATTTAGGCTTCTTACTTACTCCTCTGGACAAAATAGTAAATTCCAAAGATGACTTATCTCGGACCTTTCGCCATTTACTAAATTTACCAAATGAGAGAGCGAGTATCTTGTGAAGGCAGCTACCAGCTTTTCTCAAGGTAACATGTTAGGTCGCTAGTGTGCTTGTCAGGCGTTTTTCCTTGTAGCGGAAACTGGCATTAAAGTTAGTTAGATACCGGTATTGGGAACTAGGGTACCTTCCTGGGTTGCCTGGTAACTAAACATATCTAACTGAATTAAGAGAAAGTGAGGCAAGAGTTCTCGCGGGAGATCAGTTCCTTATTTCTCAGTGGTGCTTTGGATCAAACTCGTCCTTGCTCAGATTTCAAACTACCAAACCTCGCTTAATCTAGAAGTTGTTCTAGCAACGTTTAATTTACACTGAAAAATAACAACCCCTAGTTTCATACATCCTGAACCAACTCTATCCAATATAGCTAGCCTAATTAATTCAAACTGATCAAATTAAAATTTATTTGCCCAAATGTGTGTGTTTTTCAGTTCGGTGAAAGAATTTAGTACAATTTATAAAAGTATACTTGGTAAACTACAAACGTACAGTTTAGTTTGGGAGTGTTTGCTTTTGAAATACGCTGCACAGAACGCGACTTGCTGCATAGGAAGCATGTCCACAGGAAGTTCTTTGTTTTAGTGGCTAAGAATAACCTCCAGGCAAGGTGTCACTATTATAAACATAATGCTGTTTAGTGACCTGGTATAAGAAGGGTTTTAGCTATCCCGCCTCCTGTTTAGAATAAATCTGACGATTAATATGATGGAATTTTTCAGAGGTCTTTGATTGGATGTGACTGGCAACTTCCCATAGGATAAAATGACAAATCGCTTAAATTTTGTTATTGGTAGTTTTGATAAATTTAATTAAAATATATTGGTAACGAATATTAAAAAAAAAAGCAAGAGTCGGTTAATTGTGCAAAATGTTGTGCCCCAAAATGTATGCTTTCCCTTCCAAGAATGTTAATCGTTAGTATTGAAATTATGGAATCGCCATATTTGTTAAAATATATATTTGTAGATTAGTACAATAGTCTTCAATTTAACTTGCTGGAACTTCTTTTCCACGTATTTGAGATTACACAAAATCTAAAATACAAATTCTCAAATTTGAAAAGTCTAATGGTAGTGCATGATATCTGGGGTAGCCTTGCGCCATTATCAGATTGTTAAACAAACACTTGTGAAGGTTCGGGTAGATAAGAGATAAGACAGATTAAAAGTTTCTAGTTACTAGCGACTAGTCTTGTGACTGATGGCTTAGTTTATGTAGTTGTATAATTACTGTCGATATCAAATAACTGATAACGTAATTTACAAAACTTTTTTTTTTGAGGTAAAGCAAGGCAAATTCGCTGTTATGAAAGGCGACACTATTCTGAAATCAGTTGCATTTACAATAAATAATAACGATTGCACTGTGCAATCTAAAAAGATTCCTGCTATGCATAAATTTCTCCCTATTGGTAATTCTAGATTGCTGTGCGGCAAACGACAGGTCTTTGCTAACCACGCAACAATCATGATTTGTTAAACTTGCACCAATACGCAGTCTGTTTTATGGAAGACATGATGTCGAGACGAATCAAAACTTGCTAGATTCGAGAAAGTTTTTGGTCCTCTTCACAGATAGTTTGTATAAATGCAAATAAAAAGTTTTATCATCCGGTAATTACAACCATATTTTGGGTGAATGCCAGCCAGCCAGTGGCAAGGCTGCAGGTACAGTTCAGAGGGCAGTGAGGAGCAGGTACAACGCCTGCACTCGAAAGTAACATTTTTGAAAGGATGTGGGGGGGGGGGGGAAGAGGTTGATGCCGCCTATTTCTCAACCCGTCCTCTAAGTCCATTCCATGCAGCGGTCGATCCCAAAGACGCATTCATAAATTTTAACATGGTGTCCATTCAAAACGGGAATTTTCTCAAATATTAATGATTATTATTATATTTGCATATTTAGGCATTGGTTAGGTTAAGTGTTTAGGTTATCATGGTGATTTTTGTATTTGTAGGAAGTGGGTGAAGCATTTACAGCGTTGTGGTTCTAACAAAAGTCGTCAGCCCGGAAATGTTCGGACGTCGTCATTTATTAGTCGTGTGTAAACTGTCTCATAAAACAGCGGGGGGAGGGGGGTTGGCGGGTGCATGGAATCACTTTTTTAGCTTTAGCTTGTGAGGACGGGCTGTATTTCTACCATCTTTACGCCTAATATTGGAATAGGGCAACAAGTTCACAGTAGAACCGGGTATACCTCCTTCAAGGAGGATACATTTATATCTTATTACGTGCCCCACTTATCCTTTTATATAGATTCTCCTGTACAGATTTCATGAAGTGTATATCCTGGTTTGAACAAAACACACAGTTTTGCCTATTAAGGCTGAAGGCCTAAAAGAGTAGCTATAGTCTCTGCTTTCAACTTTGTTTTTTTTTATAAGAGGTTGCCTTGTTTGTTGCACAATCATGGTAAGCATTATTTCCTAGAAAGATAGTGGATATTGTTTTCCATGCTCCAATTCGAATAAAATTGCAGTTAACAAAAAGTTCTCAAATAATAGACCGTTTGAGCATGCTTTCTTGACGATTAAAGTTGTACAGCCAATAGGGGGAACTTCAGGATTAAAGTATAATTTTAGGTTTGGGTATTTTTCTGTATAGGGGAGACCCAAATATTGTTGCAGGTAACTGCTTTGGCGACGTCCTGCTGCACTGAGCCACTTGATGGGATGACCTGCTTGCCACGACATGCGCAGCCCACCCTCCTGGTCAGGTACACCATGTGTAAGTTAAATACTGTACTGACATTACAGGTGGGGAGGGAAGTCATATTTGTATTTGATTGTGTGAAACTATGGCTCGTGACGCGTCATTCTCACTTCAGCCCGTTCATTAGTTACAGATACACAAAAATTATCATTGTCACACCGCCTAAAATCTAAAAATTGTCGGGCTCGTCAAACTAAAAGTTTCACATTGACCTAATTAGTAGTCACATTTTTAGTTGCCCTAAATAGTACGTGTGTATAATTACAAACTATCAGCATCCGTCATGTCTGGTTCTCAAGGCGTCAAGCTAAATAGTATTGAACTACATACTTGAGCATTTGCAATCATTTTGTGATTCAATTTTTGTGAATGAGATTCCGGTTGCAATACTTCTTCGTGGAGGCGCAAGAATTAAAGAAAAGTGAGAGCGAAAATTACTCAAAACTAAGCACGAGTGCCCTTTTAACCTCGCTGCTTGTTTGCATAAAACATGCCTGTTATAAGTCAAACAGGTCGCTATGAACGGGTAACGTTAATTTTTTTTAGAGTACGTACTCTTAAGCCAGTACGACTCCAAACACTTAGGATATCACGACGAAGTGAAGTAATGTTTTTCAACTACTGTACCATCGGGAATCGAACGCAAACTAGGGAATAAGCGAGGCCGTTGCTTCACCGACTAAATGAATAGGTGATTGCTAAGTTTTTGAATAAGTTTTGATTAATATGCTCTACTGCAAGTGGGTCCGGCAAGCCCTTGTCCCCTCACATAATGCAAAGGGATATATTGACGTAGATCGTGCTGAAACTATACGTTTGTGTATACTTTGTGATTTAATTTTTGGATGGTGATTAGAGATAAAGTTGCAACAGACGGCGGCAAGCTTAGAATTCTATTTGCACTCGATTGTTTGTAATGCATATTATGGCGAGGTTAATCTTTATATTAATAGCCTTATGAAAATTGAGCAACGCGATGCTTTAGTGATATTTTTATGGATATACTAGAGCTATTTCATGTGCATAGCCTGAATAGTTTGATATAACATCTGTAATTGAAATGCCATTGATACTGAATTGCACATTTGGCTAATGCATAATAAACATTAAAGGGGAATAAGTGATGAACAGTATGACACTTTTGACGTTGGTTTTAATAATTTGTTCAATAGCTAAAGAAACGATGTGATGAGACGTCTTCGAGAAGAAAAGTTTCTTACAAATTATAAATGCGACAATTACAAAGAGATAGTATTCTTTGTAGGTGTGTGTGCGGATGGTAACAGAGACGTGGATAATGACTAATGGAAATTTACGCGAGTTACGTTCCGTGACAAGCCTCGGGCAACTGTTCGTCTCCAGGACACGCTGCCTCTCACTAACTCGCTTTCTGATTAGTTTTATTCCATTGTAAACGCGCCTGCATAGCTGGCTTCTTGCAGAGTCGTGGCCTAAGGCATGTCTTGATAATATGTTGGTTCCTCTTTTTACATATACAGAGTTGGTATCGGTCATTCGTACAATTGGGCAGTCTGTACGCTTGGTCCAACCCACGGACTACGCACATCTCTAGTAGCCATGCCGCCTAATCCAAGATAAAACCGGATATGTCTAGGTGACGGTGTAGGTGCCAAGTAGCCGTAGGAAAGAAGGGAGATAAGAGGCCCGGTTATCTTGGATTAAAGAGTGAGTGTACTAGCAAGATGTACTGTTAAAATATCTTGCCGAGTGATGTACAAAATTTACGTAAAATAGAAAGTAATTCGGCAACACGCCATGTAATTATGTATACACATTAACGCTCGCTTGCACAAAAACACTACACTCGCAAAACATCACACTATCCTCTGAGGTTCTTTGCATGTGTATATCTCATGTTTTGTGATTTTTTTTTTTTTGCACATGTATATTAACAGATGCAGAATAACCACGTGTGAAAAAGTGCTTAACGCGTTTTCGGCTAATTCGCCTTTATCAGAGCAAAGTAGAATGAAGCTTCATTCTACTTTGCTCTGATGAAGGCGAATTAGCCGAAAACGCGTTAAGCATTCTCTTTTTCACATGTGGTTATTCTGCATACTTGGATCAGTGTTTTTGTGATCATTGTTGCGTATTTTAACAGATTAATTTTTAGCCAGTTTGGCTTTGGTGCCAACGTCCGGATATCCTTGACAAACTTGGACAAAAGTTTTATGAACGCCACAACCTATGAATATGCTGTGTCAGTGTGGAACTCCAACTCAAGTAAACACTCGACTAGAAAATCTCCAAAGTTACACAACGAAACATTCCTGATTTTTTATTATTGCACTCTTACAAAAGTTATTAATTTGTTAACAAGACGAATTGAGAAGTTTTATGTTCAAAAAGTTCATTTTGTATATATTTTATAACTTGTTATATATGTATATATAGTCGTGCAAGAAGATGAGTTTTGAGATTTCATTGTACCTATTATTGCTTCTTGGTCAGAAAAAATTACCATGATTTTCCCTTTTATTTCGTAAGCAGTTTTATTGTCGTTAGCCTGCATAATCTGGTAGCTAGCAATGATTAAGTAGATTGTTGTGTAATAGTTGCTATGGAACAAATTACCTGTTAATAGGCGTAAGATTGGTGATTGTTTAAGCGTTAGTTAGATGCATATATATTACCGGTTTAAGATTAAGAGCTGCCTTGCATGGCAATTTCCTTTTTATAGTGTTTCCCCATGGGTATAAATTTCGAAGATTAGTTTTGAAAAGGTAAAAAGAACTAAGCGCGCATGACTATATCACCACAAGTGTGTCAAAGGTTGTAGGACCAGATGCTTGGGGACGGTCTCTTGGAACTTGATTTGTGGTCGATCCCCCATGCCTGTTGTTAAAAAGGATCGGCTCCTATGAAGTCTGAAATGTAGGTTTAGTGTCTTAGAATTAATCGGAAAATTTTCATCTTTTCATATTATTCAAACTTACACAATTTACTTTTAACTGTTACAACTTGCATCACGGTAATAATTGTAAAAATATATATAATGTTTTTGTTGGGATTGTCTCCTCCCTTCATCCCCATCCTCTCAGCAGATACCGGCGTACCTCTTCTAGTAGAAATGTAACTATAAAACAGTTTGATAGTTTGTCAATTTTCTTGACAATACGTATCTTGCTATCAAATTTCACAGTTTGTTTTGTAGCAGATGCTTGCCACTCGTGGATAGGAACCTGTCTTAGTTTCAAAGTTTGGCACGTGCGCCAAGCTGAATAGTGGGAACTTTAGACCGTGATCGCTCCAAGGTCATTGTTCGGCACTGTGACATACTCAGACTTAATCTCCATCCCCCCTCCCCTTAGCAAGGAATGATTCACATGGCAACTCTAAGTATAATTCTGCAACCCATCGTGTTTAGATAGTACCTGTTGTGGCGATCGTCAATAGTCAGAATTCGTACGTTCTTAGCTTTTAGATACCCTGTAGTAGTATAATGTTGGTAAGGAATTATTTTAAAGTAAATGAAGCTAAAACACAAACTTAAATATTCCTAGGCCTAGTATAGCGCACACATGTACTCTATTAGGCCTCGGATATCGTGTATTAGGCCTAGGGAGGTCTATATACAGACGTATATATGTCGGTGTGTATATATATATATATATATAATATATATATATATATATATATATATATATATATATATATATATATATATATATATATATATATATATATATATATATATTATTAAATATGACCGAAAAAGTAAGATTAATAATTCTAACACGAATTTTCTCAATCTTTCGTACATTACGCTTCACTGTTGGAGGTAAATCAAAAATCACTTCTCCAAAATTCATTTTTATTTCTAGTCTGACGCGACACGGGCGCGTTTCGTAAAACTTATTACATTTTCAAAGACTTCACAAATACACAACTGATTAGAACGTATCTCTGATTTTATATCTACATTTGAGTGAGGTGGGAAGGGTGATGTGGCATTAATACAAGACAGAACAGGAGGGGATATTAATAGGGTATTAAAAGTATCAACACAAGACAGAACAGAAACAATGGGTATTGAATAGAAGTGTTTGTAGAAAGCCTATTGGTCCATATTTCTTGATGCTTCTATATTGGAGCGGAGTCTTGAGGTGGGTAGAATATAGTTGTGCAATAATTGGCTGTTGATTGCTGGTGTTGACTTCTTGATGTGTAGTGCCTCGCAAACGTCAAGCCGCCTGCTATCGCTGTATCTATCGATGATTTCTGTGTTGTTTACTAGGATTTCTCTGGCGATGGTTTGGTTATGGGAAGAGATTATATGTTCCTTAATGGAGCCCTGTTGCTTATGCATCGTTAAACGCCTAGAAAGAGAAACGCCAAGACAAAGAGATGTTGTTGTCTTGCCTATATACTGGGTTTTTTGGAGCTTACAGTCCCCAAGTGGGCATTTGAAGGCATAGACGACATTAGTCTCTTTTAAAAGAGACTAATGTCGTCTAGTAAGGACAAGACAAGAACATATCGATGCCAACACAGAAGACAATGTCCAACATAACAGGCCAATTACACTGGATTAATCTTTGTGTTTAGATAGGAGATGCCTCGTATGGGCCAATAAGCCTTCTGCAGCCCCTATGTTTATCCCTTATGTATCCCCCCGTGTTTTCACCTTCATTGTATTATCACCTGACCTAATGCGGGTATAAAATCAACTAGTATTGTAAGATCTGTTCACTTGAGAATGAACCATGGAGGTTCGAAACGTCGTGCAAATTATACAAATAAGTGTAATACACTCTATAGTAAATCACTTCTTTTCTTCACCTTAAAAGTACGAAAATGAGTTTTGGAGAACTACTATTTCAATTAAGCCCTGATGCTAAGAAAATAGTTAGAGGGATAGAAGCCCTAAACCAGAAAATAATAAATACAGAATATGCGGTCATATTCAATGAAACATTATATATATATATATATATATATATATATATATATATATATTAATATATATATATATATATATATATAATATACTATGATCCCCATCGTTGTTTTTTTCGTGCTGAATTTAGCTTCCGGTCCACCTATTTGATATAGGAAGGAATGACAGTTCTAAATAATTATACTTGTATTGTTGACTGAGGGGGCGACAAACACGTGTGCGCAACCGATCGAGGGATCGGATGCGCGCACGTGTATTATGGGACAACTTAACCGAGGTCTTATTGTTGGTATTGATGGCCTGCTATTGCGCACAGTTGAGAGGGGGTTATTTTCACCCTATACATCCAACCAACCACTAACAGGCGCCATGAATTTATCTATTAGTAGGTCACGTCTTTTACCCCGGCGCCAAACTACTTGACCTACTTGGAAGTCACTGGCACTACTACAGTACTTGGCTGTTGTTGGTCAGGGGTATTTTTCATGAACGGCACAGGTTTTTTTTTTCTTCTATTGCAATTTTTGTGCCCAACTTGAGCTCTGAACTGCTTATGTGTCAGCTGAAAAGCTGGAAGTGCATACCGCCAGTAAATTTTAATGCGTTGAATAGGAAAACCATATTTAAACCATGTTGACATGTACGCCTAATTATATTGGCATTAGTTACACGCTTTGGAATGAATAGCGATAAGGCAGAATATAGTTTAAGAGGTAATTTTTACACCTGGAATGAATGTTGAAATATCTTTTGAAATATAGTGTATAAACACGAGTAATCGGAAATAGACAAGAGTAAAATGTACATCACAAGCATTCTTAAATGCTGTAATATTTGGTACGTGAAATATGAGTTGGGGAAACAAGTAGTGTAGTGGTGGGGTGGGTTTTCCATCCACTGGGTTCGCCTGCCTATTGATCGCCTTGCTACGTCGTGGCTGCCGTCGTCCTCCGTGACCCTGCACTCCCTGACCCTTCCGCTCCTGCTTGTGTGCTTTTGTTTTGTACAAGATTCTGGCGAAACTTGTCAAATACTTAAATCGCATTCATTGATAGAACACGTTGTTTTAGACAGTTATGTGAAAGGAAATAAAGAGTAGAGTTTATAAGAAGGAAGGAACTATCAAGGGAAAAGCGCCAAGTCATCACGACTATATAGTAAAATAGTATTGAGAAGGGATAAGGATTTGAGATGGGAATGGAGGGGGGGGGGAGGAATGGTGCCCAACCATTTTGACGGTCGGTGAATGAACTTGGATCTGCATGAAGCGAGACCGCAACTCTACCGTCCAGCCCAAGTGGTTGGGTAGAGTCCAGTATTATGCTGTTGAATTTATTGAACTTGCTTTATTATCCAAATGGAACTAACGTCGGTCAAATTTGATGTGGTTCTTGTCGAACTATACGCATAGGAACTTAAACCACCCTACCAACCTTAAGAAACCGATTCTTATTAATCCGTCACTGCACACAAATAAAGATGTATTAACTCCATTGTAGCACCGGAATTTGGAAGCTGACGTAGAGTTCAATTTGAATTACATAGGCTACAATATGATGATGGGTTCCAGTAATAAGGCACATCCTGTTGTCAGTACGTGGGAACACTATTGAAGACGCACTATCCACTGATTACACGTGAAGGTCAGATCCCCGACTACTGACACTAGTTTATCTTGTTCAAAGTCAAAATATTGATCAGGGTAAACTCGTCCACGAATCTGTATTACTTGGGGACCATTCAAGCTTTGCTCTCTCCTGAGTGTTTATTCAGCTTTATCCATTCTTATACTTAAAAAGTTATATTAAGTATCCACACAAATTAGAGCACGAAATAAGGGGTACAAATTTGAAAAGTTTAGATTCTGGAAATTCGTAGGTAAATATTGGTTTGGTAACATGATTGCCGATTTATGGAACAAATTACTGAGTAAGAAAATAGAGATTGGATTTGGATCGCTGGACTGTTAACCAAGAATATGGTTGGGTGAATATAAATAGGAACGGGCTCATAGGCTTTGTGTAGTTTACTTTCTTTTCAAATAAGTGTGTGTGTGTACTCGCATTAGTTGTCTACATGGTTAAACAAAAATTCCCTGAGCCTGTTTTAGTGATTAATAATCAGCGCTAACGAAGTGTAAATCATCAGCCATAGCAATTTAATGTGCTAGAGTTCTGCTTTAAAAACACTGTACAGTACTATGAATTGAATACTGATAGTGTAGACATAATTAAACTGTGAATAAGGGATTTATATATTTTCATATATACTTCAACATTTATAGAGATATCCTAGACTATATGAAGGTTTACATGGCTTGTGTAGAGCTAGCCTGCAAGTATAATAATCCAGTTTTTTTTATCTCCAACCTTTACTGACTTCTATTTACTCGTGCGTGGATTAATGCAACTCTCTGGGAAACCCAGAGACACTTCAAGATGTTACACGACCAAAAATCACATTTAGGCTTAGCCCCAGTGATAGCTCAGGCCTAACCTCTACTACCCAATCCTAGTATAGGCCTAACCTATACTAGCCAATCCTAGTATGACATTAAAATGCCTTTTTTTTTTTTTTTTTTTTTTTTTTTGTAAATGAAGGTCAAATTTCGTCCCCTGTTTTTCTACCCACATCAATGGGGTACATGACTACAGTACTTTAGTGCCTTGGCCAGAAGTTTTAACCTGCTCCTTGTCTTCTGTCCATTCTATACACTTTGAGAAAAAGGATGTTCTAAAATGTTTTGATATCAAATTCTACTAAAGCACAAACAATGTTACCCTGTACATTACCATTGAATGATAGTCCATTACTTACAACCCTAAGGAATATTATTAAATCAAATCCTTTTATATAATGTGTGTTAAAGCAAACTAATAATACATAATTTTCTCCATTTTTAAATTTGAAACATGGCAGTGCAGTGCCAACAGCTGGTACTGTAGGTGTAAACACAGGTGTAACCCTCGTACACAATGCTTATCAAACTTCCTTAAATTGTTAATTTAAATTGTAAATAGCATACTCGAACTCGTTCGAACATACACATATTAAATGAAAGATTATATATCTTTTTTACTCCTAAATTTATCTGGGCTACGCATAATTTGTAAATGATATTTCAAAATATGTCTTGACATTTCAGCTTGTGTATTAGCATAAATAAGAATTAAACTAAAACATTTGGTTTCCACATGCAAATTCAACAAGATTACAAGCCTACTCGTCAATATCTTTATGATGACTTACTTGTTTGTTATGTGTACATTTAACATCTTGAGCATGCAAATATTTCTGTAAATACTCTACTTATATGCGAATTCACATGTGTAAATGAGCTGTGTTGCTAGTTCATTTGCCTAGTTGTTTGTGGAGGTTGAGCTCTAGGCTCTTTGGTCCCACCTCTCAACTGGTGTACAGATTCCCGAGCCTACTGGGCTCTATCATATCTACATTTGAAACTGTGTATGGAGTCTGATGTACTGCCTCCACAACATCACTGCTTAATGGATTCTGTCTGTTAACTACTGACACTGAAAAAGTTTGTGTGTGTGTTTTTTACTGATAGTTGTAGTGCAGTTAGTTTTTTGTGCATAGAGTTCAACCAGTTGTATAATCTGACATCAGTAGTCTATGTACAAGAACTGTATATATTATATTATTTCTGTAAAACCTGCAGGTCGAAATATAGCATCAGTATAGACCTAATGGTAGCAAGACAAGTTTATTTTTTTTTTTTTTTTTTTACAATTGTTTAAATTGTGCCTACTTTTAGAAGATCAAGATTCTCATTACCTTTCATGCTGATGTGTGATACTTAGATGGTGGGGGTATAGACAAGTTGGGACATCAGTGATGGGTAGATTACATTTAAAAGGCATGTTTAGTTTGACAAGGTTGTAGACATTTTTACCTCTACCATTTATTATACAAGGAGTGAGCTGGTGTGTGTGCGCGCACAAACTGTGTATGGTAATTAGAAGTCTTTTTCCAAGCAATGCTAGAAATGTTGGGTCTCGTGGCCTTCATGCCGAAAGTCGTATAGACTTGTTTGAACTTTCGAGTTTCCCACTATACAATTCAATCCCCCTTTTGAAATCAACCAGTCCTCGCACTAGGCTGTTTAAAGCAATGGCCGTCCTCCCGCATTCATCAATTTTAACATACATTACCGTGTATTCAAATTAGTTTGTTCTCGTGTATTAATATTCTTATACATAGTCTTATCTATAGCTAGGTTTTAGGTTTAGTTGTTCGAGTTCTGTTGGCGATTATTTGTATTTGCAACCCGTCCTCGGAGCAAGCCCATTCCATCCAACAGTCGACCCTAAAGACTCATTCATGACTTAACATGCTGTTCATTCCAAATAGGAATTTTCTCACATTTTGTTATATATTAGCATACTGTGCCTATTTAGGCATTGATTAGTGATTAGGTTAATGTTTATGTTCTGTTGGCGATTATTTGTACAGTAGTACGTGGGTGAATCACTTACAGCGTTGTGGTTTCAACAAAAGTCGTCATCGAAGCACTCGTTCCAGAAGTGTTCGAACATTATCAGTAGAGTCGTGTGTAAACCGCTTTTCATTCGTAAACGGGGGGTTTGGTGGCTGGATTAATGAGCTTGGATCTGTGTATGTGAGGACTGTTACAACTTGTACGCACCGCTCGTTGAACTTACAGGGACAAGAAGTTCGTGGTCTAGGGGATGAATTAAAAAAAAACTAAAAATACGTTCAACCAGGGTGCCTCATCAGTATGTACCATACAATATTAGTTTAAGTATTTCACCAGGTTACAAAATACACACATGTACAGGTATATAAAATCTTGTATAATATAAAATGTATACATTTCCAAATATTATTCTTCAGGTATAACAGTAATCAGATGGCCTACTAAAGAATTAGAATATAATGAAGTAGGCTCACCAGAATATTGTAACTACTAAGACAAGATACAGAATAAAAAATATACAGACAAAACTTATCAGACAGTCGAATCAATGGCCCGCTCTCGGCTACTAACTCAAAACTGGCGTCGGAAGCCGCTCTCACCCTCTACACAACCTAACGAATGGTAAATTTATATAAAATTAATTTACTTGAATGAGCAATATAACTGGGCTAAGGAAAACATAACTTAAATATGAATGGTCAAGTTGACATGCATTAACAGAGGTAATGTAGTTTATATAAAACAAATATATTTATTGAGAATAGTAAAGAGGAAACTGTTGGCAACTACACAACACAAGCTTTCCTGTATTCTATCAGGAAGTTGACCCGAATCTCACATGTCCCATACCTGACTAGAGCAAACCTGCTCCTCTCAACTGGGTTGCCAAAGTATATGACGAGTATAAAAATATATATATACATGCCCCCATGCAAGAACAAAATATAATAAACATTACACTGTACATCAATGTGAGTATTCCTTAAATAGGAATATGTAACAAGGACAGGCTGCTGAAATTGAGCAGAAAAGATTAATGTGAAGGATTAAGAGAACCTGTTTGAGGATCCGATAAGTCACCCATTCAAAAGAAATATTGCAGGGGGATTTGAAATTTGATGGCTCTGTTTTGGTTTTGGATTAGTCATTAAGTCATCTTTGTGACTGGCATAGTGTATGTACTCTGACAGAATTGTTTCTCCAGTCAAAATGGATTGGTTTGAGAAGCACAATTTTCCTTAGTATAGTCATGATCAAACAATGAGAGATAAAGTTCACCATCATTATCTGAGGATTTTTGTTAAATCTGAGGAATCTGCAGTTTAAAGTGGAAACAATATTGATGTGCAGCAAGTGTTGAGGCCTTTGTGGGATAAATTAAGTCTATTGAAGTGATGATCTCGGGTAAACAGTTGTGTATTATGATGTACAGTACTATATATGAATTGATTTGTTGAGATATAATGGGCACAAAAATTTGTGTAATTTATTTTTAGGGACACAGTAATTATACCTTGAGCTTTAGAGCTAGGGAGACCCAGTGAGAGTTAAGGCAGATACCATCAAGGACTATATACATAAAACTTCATACTCTTGGTCAGGTAAAATAATTTAAAATAATTTCTTGTTACTTCAATGCACCATTGCAGTAACATATTTAAAGTCTTGAATATGTACTTGACAATCTGCACTTCAGTAGTTAGTTGTTGGGTTTATGCTAAGAACTGAAAAGCAGAACAGATAATGCTCCAAAATTCCATGTAAATCTAGGGGAAGGTCAGATACTAAATGCAGAGGAGCGTTTTTCTGTAGTTAGTATTATTCTGCTGCGATACTGGTAGCTTGCACTATCCTCCTGGGATGCATATACCCTTATTGCAGTAGATAAAACATGGTAGCCTGTATGGACTTTGCTTTCTTAGGACAATATAGCATGCTATTAGGCTGGATTTAGTTTTATATAAACAGGAATATCTGCTTACTCTTCAGAAAAATTGCTTGCTGTCACAATGTCTGTGATATTAGCTTTAATCTTTGGCAATGATCTTCAAAGACATATGTTAATGTTTAATTTCTTTAGCTATAAATGCTAAAAGAAATGTAATATTTTAGTTCCTTTTACTGTATTTGGTTTCTTTTATTTCAGGCTTTACTGCTTGCACAGCCACCAATCCAATATGGTTTATCAAAACTCGTCTTCAGTTGGACCACAATGTGTATGGCCATAGTGATTCTGCGCTCCAGTGTGTACGACGAACCTATCGTCAACAGGTTTGTAGTATTGTACGGTATATTGAGAATATAATTGCAAGCTCTAGAAATTTATAGTGAAATTTTGTTTCCTCAGTGCCAAAAGGTTTCCTTTAACGAGTTCTTTTAATAAATTACTCTTTGGATTGGTGAATTAATTAAATCGCCCTCTTGGTGCTAATTTGAACTTGGAAGCAATTTATTGAACATGCCTCACTGTTCAATACTGCATTGAACAGTGGTAAAACTTTCTGGTAAAACTTGAAATTATGATTACCACTGCCCATGCACTTAAATTTCAAATTGAATGCGTTTCCTGCAATCAAAGAGTTACGTGCTCTAATGATTATCCCCCTTGTCAAGCATGAGACCCACATAGTGTTTATAATAGAACCCTGGTTAGCATTGTAGTCATGGACTTTTGAAGTAGCTAGGCATTTTTATAATACTTTCCTGAAACAATGATCCAGTCACCCCAAAGAACAGCATATCAGTGTCACTTCTAATTTAGGCTAACCAGTATGTAAAGTTGTCAAGGAAATGCTATTGAAGGCTAAGGAATGTACTAGTTTAGTGGCTCTTCATGTTTTATTAATGCAATTTTCAAATTTAATTTGTAAGTTTGTCAATCTACAAATTGGTGCAAATGTTGCCTAATTTGGAGCAGAGGTGTAAATTTACATTGTGAAACATTAGTAATAAATGCTAGACCTTAAATGGCATCTACATGAACACAGATTATTGACTGTTAGGCTTGAATAAAAATACACAAGTTTGTTTGAATTAGTATATATGTTATACAGCACTTGAAATTTATAATTATTACAGGGCCTTAGTGGGTTCTACCGAGGAATCACAGCATCATACTATGGCATTTCTGAAACGGTCATCCACTTCGTAATATACGAAGCCATCAAGGCAAAGCTTATTGCAGATAGGTAAGTAATTTTACTTTTCCCTCTAAATTTTAACTTTGCATGTCGAATATTAAATATTGTAAACTCCTATCAATAAAATTGTTATCTTTGAAGGTTCCACGCAAATAAGTCTTGTTAAGGTGTCTCTTTCCTGGGGCTGTCTCTGCCATTCCTAGCAGATTACACTATCCATACTTGGTTGATGCACTAGGATTGCATTTATATTTTTGCTGTAATACTATTTACACAGTAATATAAAGCATTTATTGAAATGTAAACTTGATTATTGAAACATTTTTTAAGATTACTATTAATGAAAAAATGACTGATTTACATAGGAATCTGAATAAAGGGGGTTCCACTGTTTTACATATTGGTCAGTAACCTGACCAATATTTTTGTTTTGAATTGGGACTAAAAAAACTGTTGCAATTTTAGCAAAATTAATTAAGATTACCGAGGTCAAAGTTTGTGAACGGGTTAGTCTATATGAAAGTTTCAAGTGTAGCTCTTTACATCCCATATCTTTAGTTACGAGACTGGTTATTGGTTTCAGGGTGAACTACTATTGCCTACCTCTAGTCTTGTAGTGTTTAGGACTTGTTACTGAAGAGTTCATTACATATAAAAATTGTTTCTTTGTATAAAGTGTGTCAATGCACAGTCTGGTGGATTTGCACTAGAGAATTACTTTTGCCTGGTCCACACACTTTGACTGCAGGTTGGTATTCCACATCCCGTGCTCAAGGGATTGTCTTAAACTCCAGGGTTTTGCTAGTTGGGTCGTGATAGCTCCCATCACAGTCCAGTGCCGGGATAATTTGGAGGCTGTGGCCGAGGCAATGCAAAGAAGTTCCATTCACCTGGGCTGTATGGGTCTCTCACCTGTGTGGTCCACGGTTCGAGACCCCATACAGCCCAGGTGAATAGAAAGTCTATTTCCACTGAAGTGTAGATGACATTTTATGATGCAAAGGACGTTTGCATCGAATATATGTGAATGTTATGCTACTTTGTGAATGGTTTCTCACTTTAATATTTGAATAGACATGTACCATGACATGTCTGTATTCAAATATTACTTAAAATGTAATATTTGAATAGAGACATGTCATGGTACAAGTAAGTAACTTGAAACCGAAGGCTGTGTCATTTGCTTTATTGAATAAAAGTAAACCTATCATAACAATTGTTAGTGCCAGTAATAATTTATTGTGCACTCCATGTTCCTCCTATTTGTTGTGGCACAAGCTTTATTACTGAAAGCAGGCCTTTAGATTTTTGTTCTTTTGCTTTTGCGATTATTGCATGGTATTTTTCAAGAACGACTAATTTTCTTAGTTCCATCTTTTCAGGCAAGGCAATCCCAATAATCGTTCGACTAGAGATTTCTTGGAGTTTATGCTTGCTGGTGCCACGTCGAAAACCATAGCATCATCCATCTGCTACCCTCATGGTATGTATGGGCTACATATTTTGTGATGTTTTTGTTTTAAGTATTATACACTAGTTTAAATTTGCTTGATAAGATGCTTGAGAAATTTTGCATTTGATAGCACAGGAGTGATTTGTAAGATACAGCATGGCACTTTTGAGTCGCACCACAAATAGTTAAGTGAAATACAGTACGTGTACATTTTACACTGTGAGCCTTTACACAATAATCACTGTCTGTTAATTATGTGTACATATAGTTATTTAACACATTGTGCAAATTAAGTGAACTATTTAACTTGAACATCAGAGCCCTCACTCACACAAGAAGTTGGCAAACTACAATGATGTGTGTACACAGATCCAATGATTTGTCCACCTGGATCCATCATAATGTGCATGAAACCTGAAAAAGACTGGATTTTTTTTTTCCTTTCATTTTTGCATGCAAATTTATTATTTTATAAATGTTTATAAATGTATATATAAATGTAGGCAAACTTTTTGCCTACAGGAAGTGGTTCCTTTGATAGCCACACATTAAAGGTTAATGAAGGTTTTATCTAAATATAAGCGTGTATTAGCAGGAATCTGTAGGTGCCATTAAAGTCCATTGTGTTGCTAATACAAAACTTGCCATCTATGGCAAGATGGTAAGATAATCCTAAATTTTTATTTGGATTATCATTAAATATGTAAAAGCCTTTCATACAAATTTAAGTGTCTTCATACAGGGCAGAATAATAAAATTAGTTACACAAGAAAGTACATAGAGAAAAATTGTCTACAGTCCCTAATAGTCTGTTTGCCCGAGTCCCTGGGACACCTTCCCAGGGGCTTAAAGAGTTGTAAAGCTTCAGAGTGCTTTTTACCCCTCTTGGCCAGTTTCCTGATATAGTACATAGTTTGATTTTAGTAGTATTGTTAGATTGACAACGTGTAGGTTTGGGCATGTTTAGTGAGTGATTGTAGACTGGTGACGTGTGTAAATTCAACTGAATTTGAGTAGGAGACGAGGGAATCCAGGAAGAATATGGGTGGATAAGGCGAATGTGAGGAAGTGGGACAGCAAAAAGGCAGAGGGATATGTCTGCATAGAAGTGGCTTGCAAGACATTTTATTATTTAATATTTACAAGTTTGACTATATTTCTTACTGCTCCATTGGGGTGGGTAATAAATTGTGTGATTTTTTTGTCCCATAACCTCTAAACTAAAATTAATGAATATGCTCTCTGGTTGCATAACAAAATAATGCCTTGCTTAAAAAATACCGGTAAACATTTTTGTATTTTGCTTAATTTGTAAAGGGAATCTAACTCATACTGGCCGAGTTGGATATTTTCAGGAACCCGTGGCTCACAGCATTTACAGTATTCATTTTATATTACAGAAGTAGCAAGAACACGGATGAGAGAAGAGGGACGGAAGTATCGAGGATTTTGGCAAACTCTTGGCTTGGTACTACGTGAGGAAGGATGGGGTGGGCTTTACCGTGGCTTAGCAACACAACTTGTGCGACAAATTCCCAATACTGCGATTATGATGGCTACATACGAGGGTGTTGTTTACGTCCTCACAAGGTAAGAACATGCATGCTGCTTAGGGATGTGATGTAATAATTAACACTTAATCTTTCATTTTTGTTATCCATTTATTGACTTCTAACAGGTAAATTTTTACCAGAAGTATAACTCTTAAATGCTATGTTATTCTTTTAACATAGTTTAAATATTTTAGAAAGTTTTTCCAATTATCTTAATGGGTTAATTTTTTAAAAAACAATTCAAATATATTGACATGCATTTAAAAAAAATATATTACATAATGTAGCAATTGCCACTTTTAAACAGAGAAATAAGAATGCATTAAGAATGAATACTGACTTGACATGCATTCGGGACTATTAACGCATGTCACAATCTTCTGAATTTTCATGAAGGCCACCATGGCTTGTGGCCCTCACTAGGGATAGGAAGCAGAAGGCTTATCAAGGCATACCTGCATTATTCCAGATTTTGTTAATTTCTCCCATTCCCCCCAACCCCTTTCTGAGTAGAATTTGGAACTAGAGTACTGTCTTCACATTCATGGTTTGAGTGGGGTAGGCTTACCTTACTGTTACCTTGAGGTAACACACCCTTAAGGTGTTTTTGGGGCTTGGCGTCCCCGCGGCCCTGTCCTCGACCAGGCTTCCTCGTTGCTGGACTGGTCAACCAGTCCATGCCATGATTTTATTAGCCATGGCAATCATGGCATTGCCATGATTTTTATTACCCTATTAAGTGGAAAAGCATCTCTTACTTGGTTGTGGATTGTTGAGTTTGAAGCAGTTGCCATTTGCACAAATTATGCTGGACTTGTCATGGCAGTAGTTCTGGATTAATACCTTGACTTGCAAAGTATTTAAACATTTTTGATGAAATAATCCCGGTCATGTCTGGCTTACAGTGCTGTTAGCTCTGAGGGCCATAAATTGTCCTGATATGAGTAGACTTAAAATATTATTGTTGGTTTGTTTTGTTATACTTTCATATTTGCCTACTCCATCCAGTCATGCCAGAAACTACACGATCCATTTTACTTTTGTCACCCGATGCTTTAGATAAGAGAAGTTCAAAGCGGGAACAGATTTAATCATGATGTACATGTTTAGGAAATCGGCAATTGAGATCTGGATAGGCAAATAACACATTTTGCTTTAGATATCAACATTAGTAAACAGCCAGGGTTCTGTAGCACTGTATTATATATTTGTGCAGGCTAGACCCTAAACACTAATTGAACATATTTAGCATAATTATGTAAATGGTCTGCCAACATTGTGTTTATAGTGTCCATCCCCTCCTTCCCTTACTCACATTTTTTTAACTTGTACTCTCAAGACCTTAAAATCCTGGTGTTATTTATAGATAATGTGGAATAAATTTGTACAACTCATACATGCCAATTGCTGTAATGACTGAATTACAGCAATTAGAAACTTGCTAATTTCCTTTTAATCTAAATTAGTAAGTTTACATAACTTTACACAATCATTGGCCATTGCAAATAAATATATTCATATTTTATATTGCAGGCGTTTTGGTGAACGTGACAGTGAATTTTATGAAGATGGCTATGATGACATGGACGAGACCACGGAAGAATAGCTTGCTTGCAGCAATGTTAATAACGTTAAGAGGGACTTGGCCAAAAAAGATGTTGGAAATAAAATGGGTAAAGCATATGGTATCTTTTGATGTTTAACTTTTGACAAAATTACTTTGAATGTCAAATTGGCAAGTTGCAATGTCACTTGTGGTACCTAAGATGCAGCAAAATAAAGCCATTTAATGATTGATCTTGACTTTTTATTACAGGTCTTCATTTTCTTGACCAAAATAACCCATTAGAGTTGTCGGTCTTTAAAATAAAATGATACTTTTTGCATTGTATTCATAAAAAGAGATGGAATTCTTACAGACCTGTGCTTGTTACCGGTAATAATTGTATAATAACTGGTAAATTCAGTTTCCAGCATAAACCTTGACAGATTTCAATTGTATATTTTTTAGTCTTCCAGTAACTTTGTTTTTGTTTTTTTATAACTTTTGCCAAGCCAATAAAGGTGCTCAAGTTGTTCCTAATGATGGTAAGACTGTAGTGATAACTAGTTATCCATTTTGTGATGTCCTGTTCTGTATGTATACTGAAATTTTTACTTGTAGCTGAATGTAACATGTCTATGGATAATAGAGGGCTTGTTCTTGATCTGAATATCTCGTATTTTTTTTTCTGCTTCAGTAACTTAAGTGGATAAGTTTAAAAACACTTTTTTTTCTTATTTTTTTTTCTTAATTTGCATTGGCACACTTTTCCAAGGGAGCATACAATGAAAATTAAATGTAACTGCACAAAGGCCTTTATTAAATTAGGCTCCATATCTTGTGTGGATAAATATGAAATTGTTGAGGATTATAGATAGTCATGTGAAGCTCGATTCTAGTTTATATAATTGCTTACAGTCAGTCCTTCTGCAGCTCCCAGTATATATACAGATCATGTTTTAAACATTGAACAGTAATCAATATGACTGCTTTACTGGCTATTAACAATTCTTAGTTTGACAAGAGTGAATGTGTTAACTTTGTACATAACGGCCAGCAGAATAATAGGAATAAATAGGAGAATCTTGTGATCTTTTAGTTAGGAAACCTGCGGTGTGCACACCATTTTTTTTTTTTCTGATCTTAAATCTACTGGAATGCTTGAACTAGGTGTAAAAGGTCAATGACTAGTGATTTTACACTTGCCTACTGTACTAGGGTACCATGATACCACTTCAACTTTGGAACTAGAATAATTAAAAGTTGTAGCTTTCTTGCTGGTTAACTTTGTGATGGTTGTCAAGCAGGCTACACGTTTAGTAGTGTAGATGTTAAATATGTCTGGTAATGTGCCTTTGGTGAAGACAATATTGCTGTCTAATAGTGTAAAATTAACATTTGTATCAGATAGATATGGATTGTATTCAGTTAGTTACAAAGCAGTTATTATACATTGGTTATAATTATACATGTACAGTATTTGTAAGTTTAGTAAGGTTAGCTACATGGATTTTCTTTGATCGAAATGTATTTGTACCTGCTGAAATAAATGTATGTGGTAGTATTCGGATGTATGTTGTTGCAATGCATGTAAGTTTCTTTTCTTAAGGTTGTGTATGGGTAATATATGAAGAAAACAGTGGTTTATCCAATACTGCCAAACATTTCTTTTAGGATTAATGGTTTACTCTTATACGGAGTGTGTTGTGAAGTACATTACAGTAGCATGTTTGGTGAAGAGAAAAGGTTTTGTTACTCTTCCTTTATTTATATACTATATTATTTATTTCTAGTCAGACACATTGAGATGTGGCTGTGAGTGTTGCAGTAGGTTTGGACTTCTTTGGGGAAGTCTTGTCTGGAACAATTAGGAGAGAGAGAGAGAGAGAGGGGGGGGGGTGTGAAGAGTAATTTAAAACACTTAACCCAGGCCATTCTTCAAAGTACCCTGCAGGATTAAAAAAAAAAATTTCACATCTTGCAATTCACACCATTTTTCATCGTTTATTTAGGAAAGAAACGAAGTGGAAAAATATCACGAATCATAAATATTTCAAGATGGGATAGGTTGCTGCTCTGCAGAAAATTCTCTGGTATAGCATTAAAGTAATAATTTAATGAACTTATCAAACCGATGATATATTTGCAGAACAAAAAAATACGTGCATTTTTGTTTTAATATTTTGTAACAATTCTCCAGCCTGCTTAATCTCGGTACAATTTAGGGATTTTAGTGGTAGTGCAGCAGCATATCCCAGAATGTGAGTTGGTTAAACATTAATAATGATCCACAATAAACTTGAGTACCATATTGTTTCTTTAAAGTGAGTGAGGGACTTGTTTGGGTTCAACAAGAATACATGCAAATACTCTAACAATGTTAAAAAAAAATACTTAAGAGGCAATCTTGTTAAATGCATTCCACTTCTTAAGATCAAATATTATTATTTGGTTGTGATAAGTTAACATTAGCATTTGATTTTTGAAAGTTAATGAAGGAATACTTAATACTTGTCACTATTTGAAAAATAGTCTCAATCCGAGATTGAAAGTATAAAATAATTTATGTAGTTTTATTACTTGGTTGATGGAAGAAAGTGATAATTTAAGCTCCAAACCTCACAAAATATCTTCTCATGGTATTTTAAATGTATTAAAATTGGACGTTATGATTAAACTAGGATAGTTTGATATTTGACAGTGTAGTTCTTTGATGGGAGCCCCCTCTCCCCAAGGTTCCTAGATTCGTTAATCGTTTGCTCAACAATACATGTTTAGTTATGATTCCAGACTAGTTATTTATTACCCTGCCCCAAGAAGAGGTAGGTGCACATTTCATATCACCATTAAGATTAGTAAAATTTGCCTAGTAAATTCTTGTGTACACAATTTACATTAATTAGCTTATTTTTTTACTTGCAGTGTACTGCCCTTCAATGGGCATAGCTTTTGTTAATGGCTCAATCAACCTGGACCATGCTAATTTTGATAAAAAAAAAAAAAAAAAAAAATTATCGGTGCTGTGCTCCAATATATTACGACCACTGTATGTTACACTGCAAGTCTGTTTTGGTAGCTTTCACTGCTTAAGTTTGTATTAAGCAAGTTCAAGTTTAGAAGCCACCTTCTTCATAATCTGAGCAATATTATCATGAATTATGTTTTACCTATGCCGTCACTGATGAACTTTCTTGGCTGTACTATTGGATAAGGTATGTGCTGCAGCAGTTTATTTGTCCTGGCTGGAAAGCACAAAATGCTTGCAACGATGAGAAACGTCTCCCCTTCCCCCTCTAAGATCTGATAAGGCCTTATAGACAAAACATTAACACTTTCGCTGCCCAGGTGGGCGACCCGCAGCGCACCTCAAGATCGGCCACGCGGTGTGTGTGTGTTCTCCACCCACAAATGTTTATACTCTAGCTTTCTGACCTCAATTTCTGTGTGGTATCAAACTGTTCGCAATAGAATGCTGTAAAGGAATATTTGCATTAAAGAACATGTCACTTTTCTATAATTTTGACAAACTAACTTTTCCCTCGTGTGTTTCTTTCAATGCTTTCAACATTGTATTGGCTCTGTTCTTGATCAGTATTCATCTGGAAGTCATCGGCTTTATAAACGCCGCAAATTGACAACAAATACCCTGAGATAAAATAACTGGAATAGGGAAAGTTTGACTATGGAAGGTCACCACTTTCACGAGCAAGGTCACGAGAACAGTGAACCTCCAGTGTGGGCGGCACCTACACGGCAGAGTCAGGATGCTACATTGGGTATATGGAGAATGGACAGAAGTTGGCGTGCATTAAAAAAAAAAAAAAAAAAAAAAAAAAAGTCCCATAGTATTCACACAGAAAATGGATTTTTTTTTTTTTTTTTTTTTTTTTTAATTTTTGACAGCATTTGCATTTGCGTGTGAGCCCCCTCCATTTATGAATTTAATCTGTTCCTAGAGACTGTTCGTAAACCAAAAATTCACAACCCGAAACGAATTTTGCCGCAAGAAAGTGTAAATTAAATTAATCCGTTCCACACTCCCAAAAATATTAACTTCAAAATAGATTTTATACCTAATTCACACCAATATTTAGTACTATAGTATGTAAAATTATAGCTTGCCTTTATTGACGACTTGTTGGCATATGGAAGATGGTGGAGGGGGGTGGGTCCCCTTCCATTATAACATCAGGCGGTGATGACTTCTCTGGGATACATACGCTCCAACACTTTGCCTGCATACCACTAGTACCTGCTTGTGACTGCTTGTTTTCTCACTAAAAACTTTTCTCCTAGACTTTATTCTCCCCCCCCCCCCATACGTTGTAACACTTGTCTGTAGTGAGGCATCACAGTGTCATTAAAAATGTTGAGGCAATGGCCTACTACAGCTTGCTCTGAGCAAGTTGTTTCAACAAAAGTTTGCATTTCTTCCCATTGTCTACACTTCTTAATCGTTGAGGAAGGGACATTCTGTACTGCTGTCTCCTCCCCTGAAGAAATTTCCTCAACTGTGTCTTGTTGATCCTTGTGAAGGGCTAAGAGTTCTTCGGTGGTCAGTTCTTCGCTGTGTTCCTACGCCAGCTTGCAACACGCACAACACACTCAACACTGTGAATGCCGCCACTTTTTCTAAATTTCTCAAACCATTCCCTGCTCAACTTACTCTTTCATATCTGCATCACTTGATCTATGGGTTGTCTTTAAAAGGTCAATATGCAATAGCCTTGCAGTTTCACAAATAATGGCCTCTAAAACACTATCACCTGGTAACTCCTTGTTGGGTATCCAAAATTAATAACTTTACACCATCCTCGAGCATTTGTGTTCTTTGTTTCGTGATAGATATATGCCTTTTTGCCACTGTAGTACTCATGATGTCCTTTTTCTTAGCAATTACATTGCATATCATTGACAGATTTGTTGTACTGCCTAGCTAATCAATATCCTGTGAACCATTTTAATGTTTACATTATCTCTGGTCATCCTCACGTGTTTTCTTAGGTTGAACCCTACCACTGACTTTCTTGGGATCCATGGCATGTTATGTAATAATTATTTTTATGTTCAAACCCTCCCCTCCCACAAAGAATTTTTTTTTTTTTTTTTTTTTTGGCAATGCTTTACAAAGAATTCAACGCAATCGTCACTAAGTGGGAGGCACTGGTAAACTGAAGCGTGAACGACCATGCCACCAGGAACCGCGCACTAGGTCGTCCATACGTGTATCTACACTACATTACTCGAGGCAAAGCTCTCAAGCTGATTCACATTTTAGAAAGGAATTGGGCTCGTAACCCGAAAAGTTTGTGAATAGGGACATTCGTAAGCCGAGGTGTCACTGTACTCCGCATTTTGGTTTTATGACTGAATACGCGTCATCAGGTAGCGAAAGTGTCGTCTTTTTCATCTTTACCTTTTTCAAGATTTTTTTTATTATAGGATATTGATTTGAATATTTTGATGGAAATGTTAGTACATCTTCAATATAAAAGATTGTATCACTCACATTTGAAATTGTTTTAATAATTATTTATAACTTGGATAGTTTTAAATTGTAATTGTACCATTTCATATTTCTTGGAGGTGCCTTTAATTTGTTCTGTACACATCTGGTGAGCACCTCATTGGCATGAAACACTGAACTTGTGCATGGTAATGCAAGCAAGATTCCCAAATGTCATTAAGCCTGGTGGCAGAATTGAGAACTGTTGAAAATCATTGAGGCAGAGGGAGGAGACATTTAGTGATATCATTAATAAACATGGCTGTTCTAAATGTACTCTAATACCAGGGGATAATTGTAGTAGTCTTGTGTGTAAATACCCCACAGGAAGTTTTGCAAAAGTAGCCCTTTTAATACATTTTTTAGTCTGCTGGAACCCGAGCTAAGTTCTCAAAGATAACCTAATTGAATATGCTACATTTGCAGCAGAACAGTTCCCTGAACTTGTAAAGTCTTCAGTGTTTAAATGTTATTTGTAATTTTCTAATTAATCCCTTACATTTATCCATATATCTTCCTAAATACAGTATACCTAATCATAGGTTTGGGTAGAGATTTCTCAAAGTAACTTGAATGCAGGCATATAAAAACTTCATTAAATATAGGCAGAGTTCACTAAAATGTACTTGCACAATATCCAAGTAGTCTGCTGATGTCATCTGAAATTGAATAAGTAAAGAATTGTACCTGAAATTGGGATGCATTTTCTTTCAAATGAACCCTCATGTTATGCATATAGCTGTGTATATAGATGTTTATATATTTGTTGTTATTGTAGCTTTGTAAATCTATTATATAATAAATATAGAAGACCAACAAATTTGACTACATTCCTCACAAAATGGAAAGGCAATTTATCATCAAAATTAAGTGCCAGCATAAAGAAGGAAGAGCTTCTCTACTGATGAGACAATACCCACCATTGGCTCATGTTCTGCCTTCCATGGTGCCCAGGCCAATATTCATGAAGCATTTAAGTGTCCACTTACAAAAACCCTGTGAAACGTTTCTAAAAATACACACCAAAATGCCAAATATAAATAACTATTGAATCACAAGGCAGTGTGTGTGTGAAACCCCTGTACCAAGCGAGTGGGAACGAATCCTCAAAGTAGTTCCTGATTTTCTGTCTTAAATAGTTTACCTACAAAACCTGTAAATCTTTGATTGGTCATTGTTGCAGTTCATAGCTAGATATACAGTAAGAACTCTAATTGACCCAGGCAGGATTTGAACCCATGCCGTCCAGGATCACCCTTAAACGTACACAGTAACGTGACCGCCGCACCAATGATCGGTACGGTGGTCACGGTACTGTGTACGTTTAGAGTGATCCTGGACGACATGAGTTTGAATCCTGGCCGGGTCAATTAGAGTTCTTAGTGATCTATGGCTTGCATGTTTCTGCAGCTTTCTCACACTTGCTATATATATGTATAGCTCTAAATGTACTCACTAGAAAGGAGACGAGAGATATCAAATAATATCTTGAGATGATTTTGGGGCTTTAGTGTCCCCGGGCCCGGTCCTCGACCAGGCCTCCAACCCCAGGAAGCAGCCCGTGACAGCTAACACCCAGGTACCTATTTTACTGCTAGGTAACAGGGGCATAGGGTGAAAGAAACCCTGCCCATTGTTTCTCGCCGGCGCCCGGGATCGAACCCGGGACCACAAGTCCAGCGTACTGTCCGCTGAGGCGACCGGCTCCCTCAAACTTGCATAAACAAATATACAAATACAAACAAATATACACATGGAAAATACTGGAGGGCCAGGTCCCAAATCTACACAGTAAAATAACAACATACTGGAGTGAACGATATGGAAGAAAATGCAGAATAGAACCAGTGAAGAGCAGTGGTGCCATAGGCACAATCAGAGAACACTGTATAAACACCAGAGGTCCGCGGTTGTTCAACGTCCTCCCAGCGACTAAGACATATTGCCGGAACAACCGTGGACATCTTTAAGAGAAAACTGGACTGTTTTCTAAGAGACGTTCCGGATCAGCCGGGCTGTGATGGGTATGTGGGCCTGTGGGCCACTCCAAGCAACAGCCTAGTAGACCAAGCTCTCAAGTCAAACCAGGCCATGGGTAGTAGTACAACTCCCAGAACCCCATCAAGCAGGTATATTAAACAGTTTATGGACCTTGAAATTCTGCAAGTTTGATCTCAACCCTAGGTCCTTACTCAACTCAAGCTGTTTAACAAAAGCAAATTAATTAAGCCAACATGACTAATGAAAGATGTACTACAGGTTTCATAAGTGCTACCCCATTGTCTTGGAGTCTAACCACTTTTTGTATGGAAATTTCACCCTTATTCTCTCACTTGTGTGGTAGGTGACAAAGCTACTGTCTCAACGTCTAATCATCACAGACGTTGAAATGCAAGTTTGTCCTAACCACATACTCAAACCTTGATAAAGCACTCAGGAGAGTGAAAAGACGGTGTAATTTATTTACACAAATTTCAGATACACAAGTATGGGTTTTATCCCAAGTTATTAAGTCTGAGAGAAGACGTTACCATCGCTTAATGCTTTCACTTATATTGGGCAGAGATATCTCCGGACACCCATCTCCTAAAATATCAAGTGATCCCCATTCGACAGGCGATCCCGCAAATTAAAAATACATCGTACCAGGTGTATTTGGTTGTATGCCAGTATAGCAGGAAGCAACCCTTCCTCAGGCCAAATTCATTCCATCCAGCAGTCGACCCCCAAAGACGCATTCATCAATTTTAACATGATGTTCATTCAAAATAGAAATTTTCTCAAATATAAATAATATTGTTATATATTAGCATACTGTGCATATTTAGGCATTGGTTAGGTGTTTAGGGTCTGTTGGCAATGATTTGTATTTGTAGTACGTGGGTGAAGCATTTATAGCGTTGTGGTTCGAAAAAAAATTCGTCAGTGGAGCACTTGTTCCAGAAATGTTCGAACGAAATCAGTTGTGAGTCGTGTGTAAACCGTTTTTCCATTCATAAACGGGGCGTTTGGCGGGTGCATGGAATCACTTTTGGGTCTTTGTTTGGAGGACGGGCTGCATTTACAGTGTTGTGGTTCTAACAAAAGTCGTCAGTCAAGAACTTGCTCCGGAAATGTTCGGACATCATCAATTGCGATTGTGTAAACCGTTTTTCATTCATAAACGTGTCTTGGCGGGTGCATGGAATGGAATTTGGCATTTGTTTATGAGGACGAGCTGTAGGAAGGGAAAGGAGGGGGGGGGGGGGGAAGAGGCAGAAGCCACCCCTAAGTGCATAAAAGTCTCTTGAGCCAATACACGTTGCCCGGGCAACACACGAAAGGGGGGGGGGGGTTCGAGCTGGCAATTTCATGGTCACTATTACTGGAACTTCTTGTAAAATTATCTATAATTAAATAACAATCTAAAGAAGAATCAAGCGACAACATTAAACAAAGTGGTGTAGAGGGCAGAAAACCATCTAGGTGGATCACAACCTGTGATGGGAAGCAAGAAATGAACACTGCGGACTAGGAGGGGGAGCAGGGAGTGAACACTGAACTAGGAGGGGGTATGGAAAAAAGTTTTTTGGTGTGAATGCAAGGATGTCAAACAAGGAGAGGGGAAACAAATTTACAACCAACTGTATGCAGAAAACGGAGGCCTCCTCCAGACGAAGGATGCAGCAGATTTTAGCCTAGTTAATTTGATTTATTATTCACCCCGTACCTATCCTGTGGGCGGTAGTAGAAAACGTTACAGAGGCATACAATGGGCTCGGGGACAACGCAAAAATTCATTTAGATAAGCAAGTTACAGTCATAAACTAGTTACAAAAGGCAGCAGGAACCAGACATGAACAGCACTTGCACAGTATGAGAACCCAGAGGAGTGTACAGTTATTAAATGTTACATAAAATGGCAAACAAGAATTGGAGGGGAAAGGGGTTAAATTACAAATTCAGTACCTGTGACAATGGAAACATCCAATTGATTCCGAAGCAAAGCCTTGGGAACGTCTAGTGGTCAACAACCGTCATATCTCTAAGCTCTCGAGTTCCAATCAAATCGATTAGACCTACGAGTTAGAAATTAAAGCCTATTAGAAGTCCATTTTCCAAGGGGTTTGTCTCGATTTGAAACTCTTAAGACTGAGATCGGGTACACTCGTACCTTTGTGTGGAAAGGTGGGTTAGGGAAGACCAAAGATGGTGAGATCCTGTAACGATTTCGTGGAATTACAGCTATTTACTTAAGAACCATACTCCTTTTCTTTTAGAACAATACCTCTATTGATTGCCTTAAAGTAGGAATTGTCTGTTAGGATATGTTAACCAGTTGTATTTAATAATTTATTAAAAGGCTAAAAATGGGCCCCTTCACATTCAAATTTCTGAGAAACCCTTGGGTTGTCACAACGTACATACCTGTTAATGCCTGTAATAGTGTACACTTTATTTACATCAATATAACACCCTTTGCTTGTAATTAGTGTATCAGCCTTAAGGGGAAAAACAGGACAATCCTCACAAAGTGAACTGTAAAGTACATTTTAATGTGCAGGTGAAACAAGTGTTACAATGGTATACACTGGTGTAAGTCATGGTTTACTCTGGTTCAGGTACGTAGTTATGGTATACACAGCTAGTTCATGGTATAAATGATAATATACAACTTATTTGAACAGGGACCCAATTTTGTTAAGTTGGTTTCAGCAAAGTGCTGTCAAACACTTTGAGTATATATTCAACGGTATACATATGGAATGAGAACATTTGTCTAATGTTATAGCAACATTTTGCACTTCAGAATGTTATAGATAATCGTCATAAGATACTATAGTGTGTGAGCATCAATGCACGGTGCGCATGCGTATAGTGATATTACACGTGGTGCAAAGAGCAGTGATGTTGTAGGTGTGGACGTTGACGGTGGCGCAGAAGGGGTCGAGGTGGTGGCCAATCGGGCACGTGTCGGACACGTAATCCTGCACCACGTATGAACACGTCCTCAGTGCTCTCCTCATCTCTTCACTTGACATCTGGATGGAGGCGTGACGGGAGCCAGACTTCTTGGAAGATGCTCCATGCCGCCGTTTGCTAGTACTTGGAGCTTCTGAGTTACCCTCGACTCGTTTCCTTTTTCTTCTCTTGACTCGCTTTCTGATCAGAGTAGTGTTTTGTACTATTAACTCGCCTGAATCATGAGGTTTCTTCTCTAGATTACGGCTACCATCTATATAAATCTTTCTCCTTTCTTTTCCCGTTTTTTGTTGCTCCCTGCATGCAGTTTGCGCATCAGTCTTTTGAGGATAAGCAGTAATGTTGAGTGTTTCAGAAGTCTTCGTAGGAGGCACGTGACTCTGAGCAATAGACAGAGTCTTCAAGGGTAGGGTGTTCCCGGATTTTTCCACGGTTTTTGAACAGCCTTCAGTAGAGGGCAAAGAAATGACACACACAGGGACTACAGTATCCATCGACATCTCTAGAAACTCTTCGTCCAGGAGATATCCGCTGCCACCATTGCAATCGATTGATGTCCCACTCACAGGTCTTGCAGTCGACACCACACCACCATCGCTTTTGAGCCGACCTACTAAATTATTTTCGTCTGCACTTACAGTCACCTCAGCTTTACCGAACGGCTCTTCAGTTTTAAATATATCCTCATTCTCAATCTTGTCCTTGATTTGATCTTTCTTCACTCTAGAAGGAATCTTTGTGACTTCATATTTAGTCTCAACACTATCAGCATCATCTTCCCACTCTTCTGTCTTCACGAAAGACAATTCAACTTTCTCCACATTTTCTGTCTTAATGTATTTTTTCTTTAAATCATCATTATGGGGAATGTCACACGGGGCAGTAAACAAGTTATTTTGCTTAGTGCTAGCTTCTCCAGTAAGCACTGAGCAAATTCCTGTACTGTCTGCATCTTCCCGTTTCAGCAAGTCATCTGTAACATCTCCACGTTTATGGCTTTCTGGAAGGCTTTCGGCTAATCCTTCCAATATCGACTCATCAATTAGAGACGCAATATTCTTTGAACCCAGTCCCATATCAGTAATAACTTCTTGTTTTAACACAGTCCCATTGCATAACGTTACCTCTGACAGCTCAGTCTTGCACCGTAAGGAGCGCAAGACGTTTGTTTTTGATTGATGTTTGTTCACGGACGTGGGATGGCCATCACACTGTTGGGAAATCAAGGGCTTCACTTTGTTTACCGGCACAAGCTGACTCTCTGATGTGGATAAAATAACGTTATTTTTTACAGTCATCGGCTGATCATTTGATGTGGTGAATATGTGGCTCAATGACTTTATTCTGCTCTCAAGTGTGGGCTGGACTTTCGGTAAAGTTCGTGTCACTGGTGTCGCCGGATGGGTTATGGGTTCTTCATACTTCTTTCGATGTGCAATAGGCTGGTTGAAGGCATCTGAGAGTTTTTTTAGGGTATGAGAACTACTGGCCACGTTGGATTTAGACCTAGACACAGGTGTCATATGATCAGCTATAGACGTCGCAAAGCTGGTCATATATGTCTCCCTCGTTCTTAAAGTTGTAATGTGACTCGAGGTGGCCACCGCGGGCCTTTTTGTCACGTGTCTGGCTGTAGGCACCTCGCACCTGACCATGTGCCTGGCTGTCGGCACCTCGCACCTTACCCTGTACCTGGCTGTCGGCACCTCGCACCTTACCCTGTGCCTGGCTGTCGGCACCTCGCCTCTGACCTTGTGCCTGGCTGTCGGCACCTCGTACCTGCCCATGTTTGACTCGCGCCTGGTCATGTGAGGAGACTCGCGCCTGGCCATGTGAAGAGACTTGTTGCTGCCCATGTGAAGAGACTTGTGGCTGCCTATGTGTGAATTCCGCCTGGCAAGGAGTGATTCGTATCTGGCCGCAGGAGACTCGCGCCGGGCCGCGGGCTTTACGTACTTTGTCCTAGATGTTTCCGTCTTAGTTGCGACTTTCTTGCTCTGATTCGAGGGTGAATAATTGTGGACCTTAAATTCGATATCCTTCGACATGGGTTCATTATTTTTGGTCGTATATGGAGAGTAATTTAAGATTTTATCTAGGGTCAAATATTCTTTACATTTGATACTGGTCGCAGAAGACTGGGTTGTGGTCGTTGTAGAGTGGCTGGACGCTGTACACTGTATGACTGGTGGCGAATTTTGCGTTACGAGAGGTTCATTTACTGTTACAGTCGCGGGAACCACGGAAGGGCTCGAGGGTGTTATTTGAGTAGAAAGTGCGGTGGGTAGGATCTGAGGAATGGGTACAGCGGGGGGAGGAATGGGTACAGCAGGGGGAGGAATGAAAAGAGATGGAGGAGGTAAATGCAAAGGCGGGGGAGGAAGAGGCAGAGCTCGAGGAGGAAAAGACAGAGTTGAGGGCGGAAGCGATGTTAAGGAGTTGTAATCCCGACCATGATGACCGCTAGTGTTGCCTCTTGCTGGGGAACAAACCACCTTACTGGTTGTGGAGGCATCACCTCTCTCCCAGTAGCCTGTACAAGGAAAGAACTGATAACGGTAGTCATAGTCACCTTTGCCCGTGGTAGCTACATCGTGAGTGGCAGTGAAGGTGGAAGCCTCTGCTTTGCTCGTATCCCAGCCGGACTCCTGTGCGGTCCTCTGGTGACACCAATTGGATTTCTTTGGATATATTTCTGGCTCGGACGCTGCCGTTATGGATTTTGCCTTTATTACAAATCGTGAATTTGCGTAATGTGTGTCCAGCCCACATGACACTGATGACACACACTGGCTGCCCGAGAACTGTGGTGAAACACTGAGCTGCTGTTGCGAGTTGCAACATTTGGCTATAGGAGGTGGTGGTACATACTTCCATAGCGGAGCCAAGTTCCGAAGACAGTCCTCAGGAGCCCATTGTTGCGAGTAGCCCGGGTGAGTGGGAGAGGATTTCAAGACCCTACTAGGCATTTCTCTGCCCTGGGGCAGGCTCCCGCACGATGGGCTCTGAATGCTTGGTGGGGCCCTCTGCCATGCTGGCTGGCCACTCTGAAGGCTCGTGTCCATCTGCAATTTAACTTCCAATCAGTATGCCTGTATCTAATACGCAGTATGCTTCTCTATTGCATGATACGGTCTGTACAGTATTTCATGTCTTAAACAATTTTCGAAAATTTACTTTTGATAACTCAACATTTTTAGTGGAGTGTAATATATTACCAAAGCCATGCGTAAATCAGTACTGAATATAGTTCATGTCTGCAGATGGTGTTATAGTGTACAAGTGCTGACAATATAGAGCAACGTCAGCTTTACTTATCTGAGAAAGCCCTTACAAGTTTCCTACAAGTCTACCCTACCTACTTTCCTACCCTAAACCTGACGTTTATAAACTGTACTTGCAAAAATGCAAACATCAAGTACTAATTTGGAGAAAAATAATTTGATATAAGGGGCCAAATTCACGAAGCAGTTACGCAAGTACTTAAGAACGTTTTCCTTCTTACCATCTTCGTGGCGGTTACGTCCGGATTCAGGAAGGCATTTAAGAACTTCCATCTTCCTAAGAAGACCGCCTCGTGCTACGACACCTCCAGACCAGTCGTAGCTTTACGTAAACTGTATATAACTCAAGTCTACTTCATATATCCGAGGAGCGATTTTATTATAAACATTTTTGTTGACGAGTCATCAAGAAGGAGCCCTTCATGTTAGCTATATTTTATAAATATATATTATATATATATATATATATATATATATATATATATATAAAATGCATTATCTGCTTGAAACTTATAAATCTAATTATACTGTAATGCCTTTTTATAATAATAAACTACTGGAATAATATCTTGCCAAGTAAATAAACACTGGTGAACTTGAGATATGAGATTAGGCGATGATCCTGGGTCAGACAGGAATGTTTGGCAGCATTTATCATCGCCTAATGCAAGGTTGGGGAAATGGTCACTTATGGAGGTCATCAAGAACCCGTCATGTGAAATCTAAGTAAAGATAAGACGAGCAGAGAAAAAGATTAAGACAGGGAGAGTGTGAGTGTGCCAGAGTTCAGATGAGTGGGTTCACCAGAATTCAGAAGAGAAGAGGACAAATGGTTCTAGAAGGCGGCCCTGTGTGTTTATCAGAGCATCACCCCAGAGGGTATGCCGACAGTTGAAATCATCCAACAGGAACACAGGCTCTGGTAAGGAGTCCAACAGGTGCGTAACATCAGGAAGTGAAAGCGGGACATTTGGAGAAAGATAAATGGAACAGACTGTAAAACATTTACTCAAATATACGAACATACAGAACATTGGATGGGCGACTGAAAAAGAGGGGGGGGGGTGGACGAAGGGGATATCAGTACGAATCAAGAGAGCAGTAGTTATGGGCGCCAGCAAAAGCTCGGGAGAGGACGGGGGGGGGGGGGGGGGGGAAGATAAAGGAATGACCACAGAAGTGACCAGGACGAACGCCAAGCATCGGCTCCTGGAGACAAAGTGATGAAAACTTATCAGAAGTTGGAGTTCATGGAAGTTATTAGCATAAAATCCACGAATACTTCATTGAAGAATAGACATTGTCAAAAATAGAGAACAGACACAGAGAACAAGGAAGAAACAAAGGCAAAGAAGAACAGTATACTGGGTAAGATCAGGATAAATGAAATCAGGGTTAGGGGGGGGGGATAAGTAAATCTAGCAAAGGCGATGGAATCAAGCGAGTGGGAGGACGGACCAGAGGCAGACGGACAGAGTCCAGAGCTGGAGGAAGCATTGGAGAGGGGTGGTCAAGGGAATCAGGGGAAGGGGGTGGGGAGGGAGGGACAAACAGTGGAGCGCACCTCATCAAGGGCAACAACCGAGAGAGAATCAAGGACCAAGGAAACCTCCATAGCTGGGGCAGAGAGCTCGACCATCAAAATGGGAGGGGATGCAGGGACAGAATCGGAGTCAGAAGGCGGGGAAGAAGGTGGTGGGTGTCCGGGCCCAAGGCCTGGAAACATCTGCGAGACTGAGAAGGAGAGTAGGACGAGGAGAGGTGGAATGCAACACGACCATAAGGTGCAGTCACAGTGAGAGGTTGTGTTAGCTGGAGCTCCGATTGTAGTAACATTATTATAGCAAAAATGGAAGGATTAGTGAAGGAATTGATGAATCTAGTTGGGACTCTGAGAGCAGAGATGGATTTCCTACGAGAGGAGGTACGACAGCTGAAACATCGGGAAGAAACGAAGGAGGAGACCAATATTAACAAGACCTCGTCGTGGAAAGTCGTTAAGGACAGGGGTCTTAAGAACACCTTGACAAGGCCGCCTACAGACGCCCTAAGGACATCAAATTCATTTGCCGTGTTGGAAGACGAATGCTGTGGTGAGCCTGCAGTTCACTCGAAACGGAAATCAACGAAGAGCAACGAAGCACATGCCCCTCAAAGTGCTCAGAAAGTTAAGGAGGTACCTAAACGAATTTTGGTTGTGGGAGATTCCCAGGTGAGGTATTTAGACAGGACGTTTTGTGCCAGAGATAGGGGGAACAGGTTAAGGGTTTGCTATCCGGGAGCTGGAATTGGAGATATTGTTGACAACATGAAAGATATTATGACGGGTAATGGGAACAAACCCATTATTTGTATTAGTGCAGGGGGTAATGATGCTGGACGAGTTAGGAGCGAGGAACTGATAAAGAAATTTAACAAAGCCATAGAATTAGTTATGATCGGAATTCCTCCCTTGCTCCTATGTGGCATTCTTCCAAAAAAGAGCGTTGGGAATGGAATGGTTATCGAGGGCACTGTGTCAATTGCCGGCTGGAAAGATATTGCAAATCAAATGCAATATCTTTCATAGACAACTGGGAACACTTCTATGGAAGAAATGAAATGTATGCTCGTGATGGGGTGCATCTATCGAGGCCTGGGGTTGTTGCTGTTGCGAACTCGTTGGAACAATTGGTTAGAGGCATTTGTTTGGGTTTAAACTGTTAGTAGATAGTGGTATGGGAATTTATAGGGAGGAAGGAGGTAATAAAAGTATGTGTTTGTTGGAGAAACAAATTGGCAAAATGATCAGGGAAAGAGAAGGACCTCAAAATAATAATTCACTTAGGGTATATTACACTAACAGTAGAAGTCTGAGAAACAAAATAAACGAGTCAAATGCTCTTGTCTGTACAGAAAAAAATAGATATTATTGCACTTACCGGAACGTGGATGAATGTAGAAAATAGAGAACTATTAGCCGAATATCAAATAAATGGATTTAAACTATTTCACACATAGATATATTAGACGAGGAGGGGGAGTAGCCATATATGTTAGGGACAATTTGAAATGTAGTCTCAAAGAGGGAATCAAAACTGAGCCACACAAACTATTTGAATAGAATTAAACGAAAAAGCCAATAATATTATAATAGGAGTTATATATAGGCCACCAAATTTAGACAGAATAGAAGCAAAGCATCTATGGGATGAAATATCTAGATCTAACAGTATTTATGTCATGGGTGACTTTAATTTTAGTGGAATAAACTGGGTGAACAAAACAGGGAATAATGAAGCAGAAGATTTTCTAGAATTAATTGACGATTGCTTTCTTACGCAACATATTAAGGAACCAACGCGGGGAAATAATATTTTAGTTTTAGTGTTAACTAACAGGGAAACACAAATTAGGGACATGGAAATAGGGAGTGAGCTATGAACAGTGATCATAAAGAAATCAGATTTAGCATAGAATGGAATAGATCTGTAGGAGAAAATTCTGTTAAAGTGCCTGATTTTCGAAAAGCTTATTTCAATAGCCTAAGAATTTTTTTTTGGTCAAATAGATTGGAATGTCTTGGGATGGGGTGTGGGCTTGACCTAAACCCAGCGACAGGTGACGGAAAAGGGGATTTCGATGTGGATTCAAAATATAACCTATTTAAAAATATTCTAAGCAAAGCCCTGGAACGTAGTATACCATATAACTTGAATAGATCGAATACTAATGATCCAAAGTGGATAACAAAGAATCTGAAGAACCTTATAGGTAAAGAGAGCGTGGTACAAAAGGATTAAGAATGGGGATGTTAGTTTAGAACAGGAATTCGTACAACTGGTTAGAAATGTTAAAAAAAAAAAGAGATACGGAAAGCAAAAAGAAACTACGAAGTTCGCATAGCAGGGCAAGCGAAGACAAATCCTAAAGTTTTTTCAGTTATATCGAACTAAGACTAGGGAAAGGATAGGTCCATTAAAAACTGAGACAGGTCAAATAACGGATAATGACGAGGAGATTAGTATTTTTAATAAATATTTTATATCTGTATTTCCTAAAGAGGAACTTAACAATATGCCTTCAGTCGAACAAATATATGTGGGTGGGGACGAGAACAGGTTGACTAGTTTAGCAGTTACCAGGGAGGTTGTAATTAAACAAATAGTAAAACTTAACCAAACAAATCCCCAGGGCCGGATGAAGTGTTTGCCAGGGTGCTTAAAGAATGCAAAGAGGAGCTTTCCGAGCCACTGTCTACCATATTTAATAAATCAATAGAGTTAGGCAGAGTTCCAGAGTCATGGAAGGTAGCTAATGTGGTGCTAATTTTTAAGAAAGGAGATAGATCACTTGCGTCAAACTATCGGCCAATTAGCCTAACGTCTATTGTGGGAAAGTTACTTGAATCGATAATTGCAAATACAATTCGTCTTCATCTTGAAAAACAAATTAATAAATGAGTCGCAACATGGTTTTACAAATGGCCGTTCATGTTTAACAAATTTGTTATCTTTTTATTCCAGCATAGTTGAGGCAGTTGATAGTGGTAAGGATTGTGATGTGTACCTTGACTTTAGCAAAGCTTTTGATACAGTGCCACATGAAAGACTGATTAAAAAAATAGAGGCTCATGGTATTAGGGGTGCTATATTAAGTTGGATTAGGGCATGGCTATTCCAAAGGAAACAGAGTTAGTATAAATGGGGTTAAGTCAGAGTGGGATAATGTTAGTGGAGTGTCTCAAGGCTCTGTCCTGGGACCTCTGTTGTTTATAATATATATAAATGATTTAGATTCAGGTTTGAGTAGCAACATCTGCAAATTTGCAGATACAAAAATCGGTAGGGAAATTAACACGGAAGGAGACTCACTATCACTTCAAGTTGATCTAAATAGGGTTTTGAAATGGTCAAAAGATTGGCAGATGCAGTTTAATGCTGATAAATGTAAAGTTCTGAGGCTAGGTAATGATGATAGAGTTACAAGATACGAGCTAGATGGTGTTGAGATTGCGAAGTCGGATTGCGAAAGGGATCCGAGAGTTATGATTAGTAAGAATTTAAAACAAAAGGATCAATGCATGAATGTTCGTAATAAGGCAAATAGGACACTGGGATTTATTAATCGAAGCGTTAGTATCAAGACACCTGGTGTGGTTCTTCAGCTCTTCAGCTTGCTCTGGTTAGGCCCCATTTAGATTATGCAGCTCAGTTTTGGTCGCCGTACTATAGAATGGATACAAATTCACTTGAACGTGTCCAGCGTAGGATGACTAAGTTATTTCCCCAAATTAGAAATCTTTAATATGAAGAAAGATTAATTAAGCTTAAATTGCATTCACTGGAAAGGCGAAGAGTTAGGGGGTGACATGATAGAGGTTTACAAGTGGATGAATGGACACAACAAAGGGGATATTAATAGGGTATTAAAAGTATCAACACAAGACAGAACACGAAACAATGGGTATAAATTGGATAAATTTAGATTTAGGAAAGACTTTGGTAAATATTGGTTCGGTAACAGGGTTGTTGATTTGTGGAACCAATTACCGCGTAACGTGGTGGAGGTGGGGTCCCTCGATTGTTTCAAGCGCGGGTTGGACATGTATATGAGTGGGATTGGGTGGTTATAGATAGGAGCTGCCTCGTCAGGATATAAATATATCCTGAGAAATAGTCAGGATATGTAGAATCCACATGGTTGAGATCTAAGTACTTAGTCCATGTAGCAGGACTAAACAAGGCTTAGAACGAAGTAGAACTGGGAGGAATCTTGCAGGTGCATCTGCAGAGGGAACAGCACTGAACATCTCCAGGAAGAGGGGGGGGGGGTGTAAAAGGTGCAGTGGTCACAATAAGAGCCACTACTAAAGGTGAATAGGTATGCAACACTGGGGGGGGCTTGGGGGCTCAACCCCACCACAGAGGTGGGAGGGGATAAGAGAAGGGTAGTCGGGAGGGTCAAGGAAGCAGCTTGGTCTGGGCCCAATGTAGCGGGGGCTACAGAGCCCGGTCTTCCAGCACAGTCTGACTCGGGGGGCCTGGTCGCCCACCCCACGAGCCTGGGTAAGAGTAGTCGGTTCAGTTTCCATACAGCATCAATTCTAAAAGTCTGGGGGCCCTGAAGCCGAGGAATGCCACCTATCAGGAAGACCAAGTGCGGGAAGGGGGGTGCATCGTCCCTAGCAGTGCTCCCTCTTTTTAATAGGGGGAAGGGGGCGAGTCCTACTGCCTCGTCCATTCTCCCACACTGGTGCAAAGATCCCCTTCCCCCCCACTCTCCATTTCACCCCAACCTGGACACCCAACCATCCACTTAGGGCAGTCCCTCATGGGTAGCCCCTCCAGCGGGTTGTCTGTTGGACTCGCAAGGTCCCTACGTTGGTGCCTTTTTGCACGTACAACTCCCAAAGAGACCTCCCAAAGGATACAACCTCCCAAAGGGGCAGGAGAGGAGGGGCAGGGGGGGGGCGAAAGCAACCCTCACCGGTCCCAGGGAGGTGTACGTGAGCCCCTCACCACGAAGGGGGTTGCAAGAGTAAAAAGGATAGTCAAAACTTACAAAATTTGATCAGCAAGCTTCTAGTGATGTCATATATATAAAGAATTTTCAGAAATTCCTTTACATCCTTTAAGGATGACAATATCAGATGCTAAACTTCAAAACGGATAGATTCACCGAGGATTTTATAAGGAACCATGTAGTGTATAGCACAATGGAAAGCAAAATTTTCATGCCGAAAGATAGGTGGCTAAATGAAACTATACAGTTTCAGACTAAGTGCAGATTTCTGTTCCATTCAGTACCCCACGAGTATCTTGCGTGGCTGATACATAGTCTAGCAGTAGCCCCAGAGCCGTGGGTCGAGGTGTACCCTCGTCCCGTTCGACATAGGCCTAGTCTTATGGTCTAGCTTTTACTGTCTAATAGCCCAACTGCAGCGTTATCAGGTCTGCAAAGGTTTGGTTACCAACTGTGGTAAGTGCTGAATGTTGTGGATTAGCCAGAAATTGAGACAGTCATTGCTTCGTGTCTCGGGGGTCTGTGAGGGAAGCAGTACTCGCCTAGTTGTGCTTGTGGGGGTTGAGCTTTGGCTCTTTGGTCCCGCCTTTCTATTGTCAATCAACTGCTGTATAGATTTTAGGGCCTATTGGGCTCTACCAAATCTATATTTGAAACTATGTATAGAATCTGCCTCCACCACATAACTGTCTAATGCATTCCATTTGTTAACTACTGACACTGAACGAATTTTCTAATGCGTCTGTGGCTCATTTGGGTATCAAGTTTCCACCTGTATTCCTTTGTTCCATCAATGCTAAATAGTTTGTCTTTGTCCACCCAGTCAATTCCAAAGAATTTTTGTAAGTGGTTTTCATGTCTTCCCTTACTCTATCTTCCAAGGACGTGAGGTTCAGCTCCCGTAGCCTTTCCTCGTAGCTCATACCTCAGTTCTGGAACTAGTCTGGTGGCATACCTCTGAACCTTCTCTAACTTTGTCTTCTGTTTAACTAGGTATGGACGCCAGGCTGGAGCTGCATACTCCAGGATTAGAGTGACATAAGTAGTATGCAAGGTCCTGAACGATTCTTTACACAAGTTTCTAAAGGCAGTTCTTATATTGGTCAATCTAGCATGCCGCTGATGATATCCTTTTGGTGTGGGCTTCTTGGGACAGGTTCGGTGTGATATCAACCCACAGATCTTTCTATTTGACTCTTGCAGGATTTCACCTCCCAGATGGTACTTTGCGTTCAGCCTCCTGCTCCCTTCGCATAATTTCATTACATTCATTTCAATTTCCCGAGTTAAACATTAGTAACCATTTTCTAGACAGTTCCTCTAGTTTGTCCAGGTCATGTCTCCATCTTCATCTGTCTATTCTTCTAAATTTTTGCATCATCAAACAGAGAGGAATAAGTTTATACTCTTGAAGATCGTTTACATATCAGAAGCAGGATAGGTCCAAGTACAAAGCTCTGTGGGACTCCGCTGGTGACATCTCGCCATCTTGATGTCTCACCGCCCCTCCCCCTCAGCTCCTCGTTGTTTTAAATTCAGCTACTCTGAACAAAACGTTTTAAGTAGCACGGGCTATGGTGAGCCCGTAGTAGACTTATCTGGCACAGGAGCGGGGCTGTGGTTACTCGCCTTTTCCTATTGATTAAATGAAAAAGATTGAGCCACCCAATAAGTGGCAAGGGCATGAATAGCCCGTAAGTGGTAGAATTTTTGTTCAGTAAATCTATAGTGTGCTGAGGTCGCATTTAATTGGCAGTATGCTATCGCGGGGGAGAATACCGCTTGACAGTACTTATGAGGGTGTCCAGCTGCTGGACACCTTTTTTTGACCAGAAGAGTGGCAATGTTGAAGGCTTCTGGGTGGTTATTGCAAGATTCAGGGACTTAAAGCTGTAAGGTCGTTGGTTGCTTCTCATTCCAGGAGATAGTGAAGTAATGGCTTTTCTGTGATTGTTTGGCAGAAGATGAATTCTCTGTCGGGGTTCACCAATTTCCCAGTTGCATTTGTAACCTAAACGTAATCTGTGTAACCGAACTGCTATTTCCCTGTGGATTCCTTTTGGGATATTTAACCTAACTTAGTGGCCTGAAGATACCATATTGCAGAGGGCGAACCTTCTGCACTCCCTGGTGTAGATGGGCTTTGTTGAGGTGTGAGTTTTTTTTTTTTTTTTTTTTTTTGGTGATTTTTTTTATGTACTCTAGGTTAGGTTGTATCACTGGACGAGTTGCCAATTTAGCAATTTCATCGACTCGATCATTTAATGGTATTCCAACATGGGATGGGATTCAGTTTAGTGTGATGTTGAGTCTTTTGCCTTTAGCGATTGATCCAAGATACAAAATGGCGGTAATTATTTACACATCTTTCCGCTGCTTTATTCCAAATATCTGAAGTGCAGCTTTTGAGTGTGTGTGTGTGTGTGTGTGTGTGTAAGTAATTGCATTTTTAGTGTTTTGTGCAATCGCATATGCGAATGCCTGTTTTATGGCAAACAGCTCAGTTTGGGTTGACGATACTGGTTCTCCAAGTCTCCAATATGCCTGTTCGCTGTCCGTGTAAAGAGCAGCGGCACCAGCACTCATATTGTGTCAACTGATCCATCCGAAGATGTGGGTGGCTCCTGCTACTGCAATGCTTCACATTTACTTTTCTATGATGCGCCTTAGGATTGTTGGATCATAGGCAGCCTCTCATTGGAAGACTTTCCATAACTATTTTGAAGGTAGGCTCCTCCCATGGTGGGGAACAAGTGTAGTTTGGGTGTGGCTGATTACCCCCTCCATCAAGAATCATGCTTTTTAATTGTCGTCTGTTCAGGACATTTCCCGCTCTGGCAGCCCAAGCGTTTTCGTTGTTTTTGGCCAAGTCCAACCACCAAGGCCTGTCGTACTGGATCAGAGGAAATAATTATCTTACTGATAATCGTTGCTGTGCTTTGATATCCTTTCTTGAAGATTGGGCAAACATTTCCAGTCTTAGAGTTTCAAGCCTGGTCCACATAGGGGCTCCCAGGGCAGTTCTCATTACATTGTTTTGGGCAACTTCAAGCTTTTCCCACTGTTGGTGTGATAGACTTGTGAGTGCAGCTGCGGAATAGTCGATCACTGATCTGACTGCCTGTACATAGTATGTGCGAAGGACTTGCAGATTGGCTCCCCTAGAGAGGGAGGTTAGCGACTTGAGGATTGCCGTCCGGGGTGCAGTTCTCTTAAGTGACCTCAGCATTAAAATGTGTGTCCCGGTTTATTCCTAGATACTGATAAGTGTCCATCCATTCAATTCGTTGACCCTGAACTGTGAGTTGAATGTTAGGCTTCGCTATTTTTATAGACATGGCTTTTGTCTTTGTGGGGTCGAGTTTGATACCAATCTGATTTGCCTCTTCACTGATGCAGTCTAAGCATTTGGGTGCAAGGCGCGCCGCATCCCTTCCTTTTATGACGATGACAAAGTCGTCCGTGTAGTTCAGCAGCCTGCAGTGTTGTGAGGGGGTTTCAACCTCATTCTTTCCATTAACAGTTGAAGAGAAGGGAGCTGAGAATGCCTCCTTGCAGTGTACCATTTCCATATCTTTTGTATTCAGAGACTGTGCCATGAAGTTTTACTCTTGCTTCTCTGTTTATGCGACAGTTTTTGGTCCAGGAGAACAGGTTGCCTTTGACCTCTTTGTCGATGAGGGTCTTTTCCTGTTAGATACTCCCTTATACATTTGAGCACCTTACCTTTTACTCCAGCCCGTTTCTCCAACTTTTGTAAGGGCCTTTTATGGGGTATTGTGTCAAAGGCTTTGACAGGCCAAGAAAATCCAGTCTGCACATCATTCTCTTTCTTGCCTAATTTGTCGCCTGGTCATAGAATTCTATTAAGCTTGTGAGGCACGATTTATCATCCATGAACCCATGCTGGTGACTAGTTAAAGATGTGAAGGTAACCATGGTGGTTTACTTCCACCATGAGAAGGCAAGACACGCACGTCCTGAAAGTTTGGACATTTCACCCAGATGTTCGAGCCTTTTCCTCAATTTTCACCACCGTGCATGATATAGAAGTTAGGGAAACTGGTCTGTAGTTCAATGCGTTTTGCCCATCACCCTTTTTGTATATTGGGACTACATCAGCAGTCTTCCAGCTTTCCGGTAGCTCTCCCGTTTCTCCTGGTAGTATGACGTGGTAGTATGACGTCCGTAGGTTCGCCCACTAGAGGAGCAGATTCCAGATACCTCTGGACGTGAAATAGGCTTCGTGCCTTCCCTCCCCAACGCCGTATTTTCCCTGTGTTGACGTTTACACGAGGGACGGCGCAAGACTCCCGATTGATTGATGAAGTTTAATCTACTTGAGAGGTTGCACGTGCACGAATAGCCCATAAGTAAGACACCCCTCTACTCTCCAGTTTATATACTGTATACTGCCCCTACAGCCACGCAAGAAAACTGTATAGCCATAGTAATAGTGTTTTAGATTCAGCTACTCTGAATAGTTGCAAGTAGCCCAGGTTATGTTGAGCCAGTCTTTGACTTTCCTGGCACAGGGGCGGGGTTGTAACTGATGAACCATAGTGTTTTTAAAAGTGTGTGTGTGTGTGTGTGTGTGTGTGTGTGTGTGTGTGTGTGTGTGTGTGTGTGTGTTGGGGGGGGGGGTAAGGTGGAGTGCAGTGTAGAAAACTACAGAAGACATGAAATGAGTCGCAGCAAACAGATTGTGACAAGTCAGACGAGACAACACAGTCCAACAAGCGAGTTGAACGTGTATGGCCAATACGTCACCTTGCCAGAGCCGTTTTCCACCGCCGGTTACGGTGGAAGGAGGAAGACCACGGGGACACATTACCCTTGATTGCACACAGTTTGTTACCAGCAACAGAAGACCCACGACCGTGCCAATAGGCATGGATTGAAGAATGAATAGACTGGATAGAAGTCTGAATAATGAAAGCCTTTGCGGGAAATAAGACAAGAGCTGATAGCCTCCTCAGCGGCAGCGTACCTGCCAAACAAACTCCAAACGCCTAACGTACACCGTTTATCGGAAAACGTTGCCCAACCACAAAGCTGTCCCTTCCTTATGGCCAACATCATGCAACGCAGAAGAAACAGACCTGCCCGTGTTCTAAGATCTGAATGCAAAACACAGAGCCCTATTATATGGAAGAAACAACTCGGCAGGAGACTTCATTTCCTAAACACCAACATAGAATGTGGTCCAGTAAACAAGTAACCACGTACCAATAATACTGGCTATCATCAATCCCAGTACAGAAACCCTCCCTTTTGGGACTAATATTAATAAAAAAAAAGTGATTTAATAAGCCAAATTCAGACAGACCACCAGAACGTAAGAAATTTCTTGGGAGGGGGGGGGGGGGGGGGGGGGAGAAAAACCATGATTTTTTTTTTTTTTTTTTTTAGAAGCCTAGACAACGGAAACATATCAAAGACGCCTCAAGAAATAAGCTTTATGAAGAAACAAAATTTAAAGGAAGTATTGGGGAACATTTTATGAGTCATGAGGAAGATGTCAACTTTTGTCCCAACACAGAAAGAGCAATTACAAATCTTTTAGGGAAAACCGAGTTGCAAACTTTATTATCTACGATAGCCTAACACCAGTCGCAATGAGGTATGAAAAACCAATCGAGGTCGGGGGGGGGGGGGGGAATTAGAGTTTTAAAGAACAATGTACCGGGAAATAGCAATAACTGGTATTAATAAACCTTCCAGTGACAGCAATTCATCAATTTACGCGAATATTAAATGCAGCTCTTGCAATCTAGACTACTCCCCACCAACTTAAAAAATGTCACTATCAAATTAATCCAAGCCAGGTAAACCACTAACATAAAAAGGGAATTTCAGACCAGTTTCCATTCCTGGTAAAAAGCAAACATTCTAAAATAAACACAGATTGGTAAAACATGAAAATTGAAGTACAACAGACAACTTTGATTCAGAAACCACAGAGGCTTCCATACAAACATTAAAATAATGCCAAGAGATGTATCTAAAAGGTTTCGACAAAGCCTGGTACACCGACGTAAAATAAAAGATATCTGAACTAGGGCTTCCACACTTGCCGCCACACCATGTAGCTTCATACACAACAGAACCAAGCTCGGCATTGGCAGCTGCTTAGGGGGGGGGGGGGGGGGAGGACAATCTAACCAAGAAACGGAATACCACAGGTAAGCAGTCTGTCACCTACTCTTCAATATTGACACTGCTGACCTGCCCCATCTTTTACACAGCCCGTCCTCAGACCAGATACATAACCATAAACCACACATCCCCCTTCAAACCACCTGGTTATTTAGATATTTGTGATGGTCTGAAAGCATATTACTGTTGCAGTAATATTCAACATGAAAAGTGCAAGTGAACCAGTGTCGTAAACAGTTTATTCTCAAGTTATAAAATTTTAATCTAATAGAACTCTTCGGGTTAAAGTTAAAAGTGTATGCTGAAAACTTTAAGAATTGTGTTTTCTGTAAACAATTAGCGGGCACCGTTTTCGAATTCCGTATTTCACATTATAATCAATACATTGTATTAACGTAACCAAACTTAGTGAAACCTAAGCAAACCTTAACCTAAAGAAAGCAACTTTAATCTAATATAGTAGATAACAGCAAATATTATATAGTTATTCCCAATCTACTCCCTTGAGGGCATCTCTCCTAGGACATGTTGAGTTTCTACAGTGAATACATCACTTACGCGGATGAAGTCCTTCAAATAATCTGCCAACCTGGGACAAAGACGTTACTGGCCAACAAAACCAAAGTGGTAATAAAAGGCAAACTACTTTGAGAAGCAATGGAAATGGAAATAAAGTACCAACAAAAGTTCCAAATTACAAACACTGCAAAACTAAATCCAAGCGACCATTATCCTCGATAACCACACAAAGAAAAAATACGAATGCACATATTGGGAACCTAGATCAGTAGTAATCAAAATTTACTAAAATGACTTTGGGGAAAAAAAAAACTTAAGCAAACCAGAAGATTCCTTAAGCTTAGCACACGCACACAAGGCTTTAGTCAGTCCGTATCTCTAACACTTCAGTACCACTACATACCTTAAAGAAACCTAACGTGCAAAAACTACAAAACAAAGCACCATGAACAGCAAAACACCATCCACCTCATAATCAAAACGCTCCAGGAACTCCATGAAGCCCTGAATATACACGCACTAAACATCAGACAACAGCCACCAGCGGGGAAACTAAGGAAACGTTAGAAAGAAGAGACCCACCCCCCTACCATAGCTGGTGGCCCCAACATTTTATCTACTCTACATAAACCAGCAACACAATCTTGAGATGAAATACAAACTAGCACTCCAACAAAATCAAAACAGGTACTCTAGTATCTGAATGGTATTCACCTAGATACCCATATATGCTGAAATACATTGGACAAACCTTACAAACACTAGCTTAGCTACCAAAAAACTCAACCGTGTCAGCAAGGCAGACAGCCTGCTTATCATAACGCAATCTATATTCCACATATCCAAAAACTCTTCTTTACTCGCCCACCAAAAATGGAAAACTGCCCATTTACTTCTAGACCACACGTGGACAACACTACAACCTACAGTGCTCTTCTAGATCTGTCATCTTCAGAGCAGCATCCATCTCCATGGCCCCTCTTCACAACTTTTAAACGAGTTACACACTTTATGTGCATTTGTTTGTACATACAAGGCAATATCTAGTATGCTACGTCGTCTTTATTTAATGCCAGCCTTAAATAACCAGAAGATGTAAACAAATTTGATTAGAACAGTTAAAACAATTAAATTAGAACACAGTTAAATTAGAACATTGAGACAGCTTCTGAATGTATTGGGCGGACCGTGTAACAAATTTAGTAGTAGGCATCCAGCAGTCTTGGGAGACTATGGAGATGAGCTCTGGTAGCCGGGGCTGGAGTGTTCTCTCCAGGGTGCAAAGCCTGCGTAGGTCGATATGGAGGAAAAGGCGTTATCCATGCAGCAAATCCCTCCCCTCTATGTTGAAATTTTCCAGTGGAAAGGAAAACGCCAATACGTTTGGTGCCAGCGCCGTCACAGGAGCAGCCAGAACGAGGTTGAAGTCAACAACGAACTGCCTTAGGGGCTCCAACCGGATTTTTCCTCGAGGTTGACACCCGAATAGTGTTCATCCCAAAAATGGTATGGCCGCGAGGCAGCGGAGGTTTGAAGTCAGGGTTCCTTTCCCTAAAGGAGCTGCATTCCCAGGCTGACGCGTCCCATCTATCCGGAGTAGTTGGTTCTAAAGGGGGATTGTCCTCGGTCCTTTGTTGTCCTAGAGCTCATGCACGAGGACTTAAGGGCCGCTCCTGGTACTACTACTGCAGTAGGTTGGTAGCCTCGCTGAGGGCCCTGCAGAACCTCCCGGGGTAGGACGGAGTCCACCACACACAACTCGAATATTATATTACATTAATATTTTAGTGATTATATACTAAAAGAAATTAGTAAATGTATGGTAAATATAAAATTAACAAAAAAAAATAGTAAATATTTGATAGTCATGTACAAACTAATATTGATAGCATTCTTGTTAATGTCTTAAATTGGCAAGTGATCTATGTAAATACAATTAAGCAAAGAACTTTTGAATAAAAATTAAGTCTCTAAACTTGTCTAGGTAACGCGTTCTCCCAAATTAGAAATGTTTTCAAAGACGTTTCAGGACAGTCACATCCTTGTATAGGTAAGGGCTCTAAGAAATTGAACTTTTGAGGAACAATACAAAGAGACATTGGGATACTAAGAGTAAGATTGTGAACACTCTTAGTAAAGGATTGCCACGTAGAGAATGCAGTACACTAATACAGGGGTTAAATGATGATACACATAGCAATGGGGACTAAGAACCGTGCGAGGTTTAAACCTAAATCTAAACTAGTCACAACACACCCACTCTGAATTTGTTAATGTTTCAACGAGTCGGTATTACCAAGCAGCCCGTCCTCAACAAAGGCGAAAGTCTATTCCATGCACCTGCCAACCCCCCCCCCCCTCCCCTCCCGTTAACGAATGAAAACTGTTTACACGACTCAACTGATGACATACAAACACTTTCGGAACAAGTGCTTCGCTGACTACTTTGTCTAAACCACAACGCTGTAAATGCTTCACCCCCGTACTAATATGATTCGCCAACAGAACGTAAACACCTAATCAGTGCCTAATTATGTTAACATTCTAATATTCAAGTACTAATTTATATCTGATACAATTCTTTTTGGAATGAACATGTTAAAATTGATGAATGCGTCTTTGGGGTCGACCGCTGGATGGAGCGTCCGAGGACGGGTTGTACGAAGAGAAAGCTGAAGAATACCACAACTGCTGGACGAGGCTAGCAACTTTTGTAGCTAAAGTATAATGCTATACTATCAACACGACCCATTCTCTATTTTGCTATTTATCCACCCCCTCCCCCGGACAAGTTTCATTTTTTATTAATTTTCTACGAGACGTGGTCACACATTCACAATGCTAACTAGCATGTATACACTTTCTTCTGTCCTCCATGGACATGGTTAGATATCTGTTAAGTATATAGTTCAGCGATTTATTGAGCAAACAGAAGGCGATCATAGCGCTTTTAAAATCATCTAACCTACATACATAAACACACGTTTACCTAGCCCGTGGTCAGCCTCTCCTAGTAATTGCCTGACTGAGGCAATTTCGCTGCCCGAAGGCTCACAGTTATCACAGCCAAGATTATCCGGTAACTAGCACTTGCTCAGCTCCCACTGCTTTGTGCTTATGAAATTTCTTGCCAATTTAAAAAATATTAGTTATGATAAAAAATTATGGGGGGGATACAAAATGTGTTATAGCTCGGCTTTGCAAAATAAAATTAGCAAGAAGCGTTGGAATTCATTATAATAAAGCGCAATACCATTACAATTATATAGCACTTTGAGGGATCAGGATAAGACAGGGTTGGGGAGGGGGGGGGGGGGGGGGGGGTGAGCCCCGCTAGGAGGCCCAACCACTTACCTCTGACGGTTAATGACAGAACAACTTTTAAGAAGGAAGACCGTCGCTCTACCGTCCAGCTCAAGTGGGAAAACATTGCCAAAATGCTTATATAAATTCGCTCTAGTTAAGAGTATAGTGAAATGATGAACGTAGACAAAAAAAATCATACCGGGCACCACCTAATTTTTGCATTTAATATAGGCTACGCTATATAGAAAAAAAAATATTCAATCTAGTAATTATTTAGAAGAGCTACTGTCACGGCCATTGAAGTAGGCCGAGAGTTATTTGGCGAGCATAGCGTGTTTAGAATATTTTAACTTGCACTGTCGCTCATTAATTTTTGTAGGGGCTAGTTCTTTACGTCAAACCACACCAGGTGATTCTCGTTCCTAATGGAGAACATTATACAATTTTATGTTTGTGCTAGACATATCTGTAGGCTTTTAGTTTTTACGTACGTAGTTTATCAAGCAAGACGATTGACGAAGATTAAGCCACCACAAGAGGTAGCACGGGCATGAGTAGCCCATAGGTGGTAGATGTTTAAAGTTAAATATTGTTATCAGGCAAAGATCAAAGTGTGTGGGGACCTAATCTAGTAAGCTGACTGGGACCAATTTAAACTTATATCCACGCGATTGCCAAGGCTGACGCCGAATTGTGGACAACGCACCTTTATGCATATTTAAATTTTTGTTGTTAGGAGTGTTAAGAGATAAGGTTCTCTTAAGACTATCTTCATGAATTTCACCGTTTATTTAACACTAATGCGGTAAAATCCACTAAAGAAAAGGGTATACTAATCCCAACTTCCCCTAATAATTACTGTAGTTGCGAACTGGACCCCTTAGCCTACTACTTGGGCTAGACGGTAGACCCACAGTCTCGTGCCACGCAGGTCTAAGGTAACAACAATCGACTCCAAAGACTCCTTCCTCCACTCCCCCCCCCCCCCCAAAAAAAAAAAAAAAAAAAAAAAAAAAAAAAAAAAAAAAAAAAACACGCCATAGAAACCACCGTTAATCCTGTAAAGTTCAATGAGCTAGCCTTAAGTGTTTGGCCTCCAACCTTAAAGACACAGGCGGTGTCGATCGTAAACAAACATGCGTGCAAAAAAAATTACTAGTACTGTCGTAGGAGCCAGAGTTGTTACACATACGACAGCACACGATTGTATGGCCACAACTTTGTTAAATTTACAAGACTTCACTTATCTGTAAATCATTCAAAAGGCCATACCTGGATACTTGTAGATTAGTCTTCCACGTGGGCTCCCAGAATTTCGATAAGCCTATTGGTGACGGGTAAAAAAAAAATTCAGACCTGCCCTCATGGAGGGGCGGCAGCTGACTGACTCGTTCCCAGCAAACCTTTGTGAAGGTAAACAGGTCCCGCCTCCTCCCCCCCCCCCCCTCCCAAGTTACGACTATCGTAACTACCCTAGTTGGTCTTACAAGCATTTTGTCAATTTTGTTCTAATGTCACGTTATAAATCACAACTTGCGAAGACTATGTTAAACGAATATTTATCAGCTTTTAAGATTTGGGCAAAACCAAACTTTGTAGAAATGGAAAACTCTATAAAAACTTGCCACAGTGTTATAGCCTCGTTAAAATTCGCCATTTTTAATAATAACCTTCTGAAGTTATTTATAAAAACTTTGAAAAACAATGACACATTGATAAAAAAATTTATTCTTTTGTATTAAGCAACGAAAAATAAATGAATTCAGGGCACATTCTATAAAAATGATTATATGTAAATAGCCTAATTGGTCGACCCTAATCCAGCCACCAAATCTCTTAATGTATGAAATATATTGATTACATTCAAAATTACATTAACAGTGCTTCGCTCTTCTGTGTTCGAACCACATCAAAGCGCTTTACCAACTTTCTATAAAATACAAACAATCGCTTACACAACCAAAATACCATCATACGCCTAATTACACAAAGTTGCATTATACATTTAATCCTAATTTAGAGAAATTCTTAGTTGCATAGAGAGTAACAATTAACGAATGCAACTTGCACGAACATAGCCTGAGGACTGAGAGTACAGCTTTGAATTCAAACTGATAAAAAATTTTCCTCCATACGTTTTCAATTTACTTTGAATTCTTTTTTATCTGTATTTACCTGAGGGGAAAAAAACACTAGTGGCCTCGGCGAGGACAGGAAGCTAAGGTCTTGTCAAAGGTACCCCTCATTTGTCCTGATGATTTTTTCAAGCTGGATTTTACAACTCTGGTATGCTTACACTGGATAGCAGTTATATATATAAGCCTACAATATTAAATCTAGTCCTGATAAGGTCTTTACAAATATTAATGGAAGGTCGTCACCGCCATCTGAAGTTCCCAAAAATAGATCAAAACTGTCAACAAAATGTAGTAGGTTTTATGCACTTTATTCCACTTAAAATTGCACTTAACGCCTAATCCAGTTGTAAGTACTTTTATCACAAGGTTCAGTTAAGGGTTCTTCGCTCCTTCAAGTTCAAGTTCAAGTATGTTTATTGAGACAAGAAAAAAATACATCTCAAAGGGATAGAGTAGCTTAGGCTATTTCTACCCCCCTCTACTTCAAGTCCCTCAAGGGGCGCACAAATTCAGTGAGTACAGATACACAAATCACAATACAACATTTAACATTGCATATTAATATAGTAAGTGTTACAATCATTGGGGCAAAATTCTTGTAGTTCCTAAGTATTCTGTCTATCATATCATTATCACACATCCAAACAATTTGAAGTGGTACACTACTTATTTCCTTATTTCTATGGTTATCCATAATTTGACACTTTAATACATAATGGTCTTCCAAGTTCAAGTAGGTTTATTGAGACAAGTTAAAAAAAAAAAAAAAAAAAAAAAAAAAAAAAAGAAGATTAGCTTAGGCTATTTCTACCCCTTCCCATACTTCAAGTCCCTAAAGGGGCGCACAAATTCAGTGAGTACAAATACAAGAATCCCATGTAACATATCAGGTTAATATAGTACTATCTAAGAGTATAATAGTGTACATCCACCGCACTAGATTTTAACCCATTAACGCTCCAAGATAATATTCTCACTCTACTTTCATCCATGATTTAATAAAACTACCTTTGCCCTGTCTGTCACATTCCATGAGATACGAGATTTTCTCAGACAGACTCTCCCAACACTGTAACATTTCTGCTTTCTCCTCATTTGCACAACAGCTACTAGCATCAAAGGTGATCTTATTCATATCTAATTTCTTTCTTATTTCTCTATACCGTTTTACTTTAACCTTTGTTTCGACATTTGTCACTACAGAAGGTTGAACGCTAACACTACTAGAAAGTTCATTTTCCTGACTATCCTCTATCATCAATACGTCATGTTCTTCCTTACTTTCTTCAACGCACATTTCACGTCCTGTTTCACTTTCCACTTCACGTCCTATTTCACTTTCCATTTCACGTCCTGTTTGACTTTCCATTTCACGTCCTGTTTCACTTTCCATTTCACGTCCTGTTTCACTTTCCATTTCACGTCCTGTTTGGCTTTTCATTTCACGTCCTGTTTGGCTTTCCATTTCACGTCCTGTTTGGCTTTCCATTTCACGTCCTGTTTGGCTTTCCATTTCACGTCCTGTTTGGCTTTCCATTTCACGTCCTGTTTGGCTTTCCATTTCACGTCCTGTTTCACTTTCCATTTCACGTCCTGTTTCACTTTCCATTTCACGTCCTGTTTCACTTTCCATTTCACGTCCTGTTTCACTTTCCACTTCACGTCCTGTTTCACCACCATCTTCACCCCGTCTACCCCCCATAGTTAATTTTTCTAATGCCTCAATCCTCTTTTCTAGTTTTTTTAGATATTCCAATATTTGAGTACCAACCTCAGAGTTCACTATATTGACCTGAACCTTGTTTCCACAAGGTTTAATTTTTTCAGCTGCATTTCCTACTTTCCCTAGGCTCGCCTTAATTGTCTCTGTTCCTTTCTCCCACACATTGTTCATAGGCGCTGTCATTGGCTTCCAACTGTTTCCTCCATGTTCCTGCTGCACAATCTTTCCTTCCTTCGAGGATACATCTATCCTGCTTGTAGCACCCGTCCTCGAGTCTCTCAGATGAGGCTTCATGCGACATAGATAGGAACCAGCATTGTGGCTTCCTCGACAATTGCAACAAGATGGGACGATTTTTTCACCGTTTTTAATCTTGACTCTACACTCTCGAGAGTCGTGTTTCTTACCACAGTACCGACACCTGGAGTCAAACTGGCATTTCCAAGCCATATGTCCCCAACGAGAACACTTCATGCATAATATGGGCTCCTCAATGTATTTTACAACTTTCCTGTAGCCTAGTCCTTGCACAAAAATTCTTTCTGGAGCCTCACCCTTTACCAAGGCAACAACCTGGCTTTGTTTTTCACCACGAACACTGTTCCTCTTTGCCCAAACAACACTATCATTGTTGAGCAATAGATAATCAGGATCCAAATAAGTTGGATACTTAAACACTATGACCTTGGTGTACATCATACCTTTTTCCGGAGTAACCATCACAATATTCTCAAACCCATCCTTCGTTAGGTGTTCCACGGCCTCCTCTGTCCCAACTGTTATGTAGGGCCGGTGAAGACCCTCCTTGAATAGTGGTTCATATTCAAAAAACTCCTTAGCCAAACGAACCGTCCACTCCAGCTTTTGATGGAAATTCAGTTGACATGCTGTAGGGAACAACAGCCTCTTCCTTCCATTAGTCTGCATCTCCCGCGTCCTGCTGAGCATGTCTTCATTTTTTGGTCTCTTTGTTATTTCCTCCTCACTGTCTTCGTCTCGCTGTCTTTGAATATTTCTCCGTTTATATCTGTTTACTACTGCTTGATACGGCCTAGTATCATCCTGTCTGCCATCCCCACTGTCACACTCTCCAGGCCCAGTACAGGATCTTCCATCACCTAGGCAGACCGCCTCAGCCATTTCCTCGATACACAAAGGCACTGTATCACTGCAACAGTCGAGAACAAATTCACAACATCTAGCTGCAGCAGCCACGTGCAAACACGAAGATGCGGAGCAACACGTCCTCCTCGCATCATGCAGCAGACCGCACTGGCGTCTTCGCTCCTTAAGGGTTCTTAACTATAATTTAAGACGCGTATTGTCATGCACGACAACATTTAAGATGGTGGGACCACGTATTTGCTGTGCTTATAGCAAATTGCCTATTGCAGGGGGGAGCATATTTTAAAATGCAAATTTTTCCAAGTATAATTAAAAAAATGCTAGTAATGCATAGCCATATTTTAATCCCTGAACAGGTAAACCTAAGATAAGTATTTGACTAACCCAATAGGCTAATTTTCCTCCACAAGTTCCTTAAATGCTAGATTAATATAAAAAATAAAGATTGAAATATTTTAAAGTAATGTCATTTGGGAATCATCAAATCAAACCTGGCAAAGATTGTGTACTTGTGTAATCTACTTTAAGTGTGTATACACTATTACTCATTGACTTATATTAAAAACTGCTTCGTCAAGAGTTAGGGTTAGCCTCCAGTTTCTAAAGTTATTTGGCTTACATATGATTGCACAATATTAAAGAGTATCATTATTTTTTCTTAAAATACTTTTACATTATTATATTGATAAATTCTAGAAAGTGTGTTTCGTACCGTTTTTTTGGTTTGCAGTAGGTCTTGAGGCCTAGGCTAGCGCCTGTGACTGGGTTAAGGCCATCACAACAGCTTATTCATCAACCAATATGCACTAATTTTAGGATTGCAATATAAGAGAGCCAAGTTAACTATATACACAAGAGTTTAAACCTCCTGTAACTCCCTGTAGAATTTACTAGTTTAATTTGGGTTCTATACATAAACTTCCATTTTATCAATATAAATACAATTCACAATTATCTCACAAATACAATTATCAAACCTATGCGACACTCCAAACAAGCGCACTTAAAATGGAAAAATGCCCTGAAACTCTCTGAAGCCTAATACAATATTTACTTCCGTGAGCAGTGGCCGGTAGCATTTGTGAAGACGGATATGAGAGTACTCTATAGGCTTGTATTAAACTTATTCATAAAAATGTGTATATCGAAGTTCTATATGTACACTAATTTCAGGGAATCTCGTTACATATTAATAGTTTCCCAATATTGGTTTGATGTGGAATTTGAGAATATTCTCATAATGCATCCAGAGTCTACCAGCGCAGACTATTGATCACATAATCCTATATGACTAACCATCCTGTATGATGTGGATCTTTTAGCATAAAAGCAGATGTACCTAAATATTTATATAAAAAAAAGCCTATCAGAGGGTCTTAATCCTCTGGAGGGTTAAGGCAGTTACACTTATTTATTGGACTAAAATAAACTACATGTGTACACCCCACGGTGTATATTCCTTGTTAATGTACTCCACTATTACACAGGATGACCCTTACATCCTCAGGAACCACCGCTCGCGCCCTCTACCCGGGATACAATTCTGCAATTAACGGCTGACAGAAAATAAAACCCGTCATTCTAAAGTAAGTAATTATCAAAAGAAGGCACCAAACCGTGAAGGCTATGTAGCACCACCAAATGTGCAGAGTAATCAGAGGGCGCTATATATCACCAAGGATGCCAATACGAGAACATAAAACAATACGATGGAAGAAAAATATATTTATTGTTGCACAAAAAAAGGCCAAGTTTTGTGGTATAATTTGGAAAAAAAAACGGGAAAAGAAAACAACCAAATGTAATTTCCTAGGCCTAGTATCACATATAATGTGCAGAATTAGGCCCAAAACTGCGTAGGTTAGACCTAGGTTTGCTTAAAGCCCTGGGCCAGGGAAGGCTAGGTTTATGCTTTATTCTGCTTCGTATCTTTTAGAATTTCAGTAGTACAACTCGAACTTATTTTTCAAGAGCAAGGACATTACATTCCTATTACCGTTAGGTGCTAAAATTTTTGGAGGACGGATTAAGTTACACCTTCAATGTCCTTGCACTATGCTATAATTGTTTTACATGACTGAGAATTAGAACAGGAATTATAAACCCCCTTGTCCATTGGCGGAAATGCCCGACAGTTTCCTCCTGGGCAATTATCACCGTCCAATAACACTCAAGGTAATGTTACCTTGACGTGCTCCTTGTCTTGGCCTTACCTGCCTCTCGCCCTCTTGAACACTAGAAATAGATCACTTAGGTAGGGACACAAGCAAATATACCTCACAGCAACTTACGCTTACTCCATCTATCTCATAGCACCGCAATTCAATTAACAAACAAAGGTCTTTGAATAATATAGTGTGTAAAAGGAGAATGAAACTGCAATGTATAATTGAAAATGTACAATGTTCATACCTCTTGTAGAATGGAGGACATAACGACTACCAGCCCTCAGCTCGTGTTTGGCAGCACTGACGCCCACCTCCTCTCACCAGCCGCCCGCTCCTGACTTAGTGTTTTTTGGCCAATGACATTCCAGTTAATAGATGTCTTAGGCCAATCAAGAAGCAGTAATTATTTTGGGTGAATAACGGCGAGACGTTTACTGCCTGACAATACAGTCAGGAGACTGGTAGTAATTTGTGTGGTTTTAGACGCGAGGACCAATGCATGCTGCATTTATATCATACTATACCAGTTTTACTGATTTATTTTACTATTTCTTCGGGAAAACTTGCATTCTGGGGGAATTTGCTGGTTCGTATCCAATAATTATATTCGAAGAAGCTTCGTAAGTCCACGCAAATAGTCCTGTATCTTGTCTTCTCTTACCACCACAGCGTTGTTTTGTTGATTTTTGCTTTTCTATAGAAAATAGATGGTTGCAAATAAAGAAATCCAATTAATTATTAGTTACCCTTCTTGGTATATACACCTCTGCTTAACGTAGGTATTGTGGTTATGTACTCTCAGAGTCACCTGTTATTTAGCCAGCCACAGTTTGCTGGAGCTACAAATATACCAGATTGGAGTATAGTACATATTCTATATTTTTTTTATAAATACAGTATTTATAAATAACAGTCACCTGTTATTTAGCCAGCCACAGTTTGCTGGAAATACAAATATACCAGATTGGAGTACAGTACATATTCTATATTTTGTATATAAATACTGTAGATCTGAATGGAACGCCAAATGAAGAAATATACTTTATAATAAGTAAGGGTGACTGACCGAGTTATATCTTGATTACCGGGATGAAAGCGTACCATCTTGCAAGCATTTTACAACGGTAACATAAGAATTTACCAGAACGGTAAGCGGATCTCCACCTCCAGGCGAAGACCACATTAAGATAGGATTTTGGGGAGGGTGGGAGGAACACCGCAAAATATAACTTATTTATCTGTATATTTAACTTAATAAGTATCACTTATTATTGGTTGAATGCATCAGTGGGCGTTCACTGAGAGTGTGGTTGTGTTTCATTGTGTGGTGTGACTACTTATTACATAGTGTGGGTGCGGGTACGTTACACAGTGTTGGTGCAGGTACGTTACATTGTGTTGGTGCGGGTACGTTACATTGTGTTGGTGCGGGTACGTTACACAGTGTTGGTGCGGGTACGTTACATTGTGTTGGTGCGGGTACAGGCGCAAACATCAATATTATTATCTTATTACTGAAAGATCCGTCGTGCTGCGGGAGGCTATCATGATGTAATATGGAAGGGAACACAAAATGAATTTTATATCAAGACCTTAGATCATTCTTAGATTCACCACGAAACAATATATATATATATATAACTAGTTACTCCAGTATTTTAACCGTACCAGGTTAACTGCTATTAGTGGCTAGCAGTGATTTTGTTAATTATCTATCTCCTCTATAAATTATTTATGAAATTTCAAGACTAAAAATTGGAAGAATATAATAGTTGTGAATATATGATAACCATATACTGGATCTGATATCCTATACAGGTGTAATATTCTAATTTATTCTTTTGTCATTCAATGCACATATAAAATATAAATTAAGCTTTATATGACATTAGAGTATTTTATAATGTATTGTAGACTCTCCAAGAAATTAGTTTTCTATGGTTACTTTTTTAATATAGAAAATAAACATTTTAAGGGTAACTACTCTATTAGGACTGTGGTCTCATACATTTGGCATTAGAGTGACTGGTTATACAAGTGTTTTCTTTATAGCATACTAAAATGAACTAAAATTATAATATTATAATATACAATATATATATATATATATATAATATATATATATATATATATATATATATATATATATATATATATATATATATATATATATATATATATATATATAATATATATTATATATATATATATAAAATTCTGATATACTAAAATGTAAGCATGTGACCCAGAGGATTAATAAAAGATAGAGAGTATTTTATCGAAATTAGAAATACATATCACATTACAATATTTGACTCACAACAGAGAAAATTATGAAACTCATATACATTATCTTCACCATACTCGTTCATGCTACAAGTTTAGGGTTGACTTGTTGAATTTATTTTGCCGGGGAACAGGTAGCCAGTGAATATATACACCTACTGGGGCTTATATCGAGGTCACCCCCCTACCTCAAAGGTCGAACTATACTGACTCTCCCCAGGATGCAAACTGACCAACTGACCACCACAAACTGACAAACTCCTGCGTACCTATTTACTGCTAGGTGAACAGGTGGATTAGGTGATGGTAAACGCGTCCTACTATTTCTGTTCCGCCCGGGATGCAAACCAGAAATTCTCGACTGTGAGTCGAGAAGGAACCCAACTCTACTACCTGGACCCTTGTATGCATAGCTAGAGGTACAGCAATTATATTGTTATGATTATATAAGGAGTTCAGCACAGTAATGAGTTTATATACAGAAGTGATGAGTCTGTGGCAAGTGTCTACATCCTTGGTGCAGCAGCTGCAGCGGTGAGAGGACAGGTGGCCACGTCCCTGGTGCAGCAGCTGCAGCTGTGAGATGACAGGTGGCCACGTCCCTGGTGCAGCAGCTGCAGCTGTGAGATGACAGGTGGCCACGTCCCTGGTGCAGCAGCTGCAGCTGTGAGATGACAGGTGGCCACGTCCCTGGTGCAGCAGCTGCAGCTGTGAGATGACAGGTGGCCACGCCCCTGGTGCAGCAGCTGCAGCGGTGAGATGACAGGTGGCCACGTCCCTGGTACAGCAGCTGAAGCGGTGAGAAAACAGGTGGCCACGTCCCTGGTGCAGCAGCTGCAGCTGTGAGATGACAGGTGGCCACGTCCCTGGTGCAGCAGCTGCAGCTGTGAGATGACAGGTGGCCACGTCCCTGGTGCAGCAGCTGCAGCTGTGAGATGACAGGTGGCCACGTCCCTGGTGCAGCAGCTGCAGCTGTGAGATGACAGGTGGCCACGTCCCTGGTGCAGCAGCTGCAGCTGTGAGATGACAGGTGGCCACGTCCCTCACCGCAGCTGCAGCGGTGAGAGGACAGGTGGCCACGTCCCTGGTGCAGCAGCTGCAGCTGTGAGATGACAGGTGGCCACGTCCCTGGTGCAGCAGCTGCAGCTGTGAGATGACAGGTGGTCTGGCAGGCTCAGAAAAATGTTGGAATGACTGAAGATTATATTTATTTATATGTTTGCGTAAAATACACAGTTAATCACCTCAAAGTCGCTTCACTTATGATTTTCACTCAATATTAAATGCTTGGTATACCGACTTTGTCAACGCACTTTTAGCATATTAAACACTCATACTGGTTTTAGAATAGGAAGCATGAGTTCTGTTTCCACAGCATTTTATGCTGCTTAACGATATCACACAAAGCAGAGAAGCAACGATGCTGTATCTGGAGTAAGTGCAATTTGTTTGAGCTCATGTCAGCAGGTGCCAGCTGGACCTGAGGTCATGCCAGCAGGTGCCAGCTGGACCTAAGGTCATGTCAGCAGGTGCCAGCTGGACCTAAGATCATGTCAGCAGGTGTCAGCTGGACCTAAGGTCATGTCAGCAGGTGCCAGCTGGACCTAAGGTCATGTCAGCAGGTGCCAGCTGGACCTAAGATCATGTCAGCAGGTGCCAGCTGGACCTAAGATCATGTCAGCAGGTGCCAGCTGGACCTAAGATCATGTCAGCAGGTGCCAGCTGGACCTAAGATCATGTCAGCAGGTGCCAGCTGGACCTAAGATCATGTCAGCAGGTGCCAGCTGGACCTAAGGTCATGTCAGCAGGTATCAGCTGGACCTAAGATCATGTCAGCAGGTGCCAGCTGGACCTAAGGTCATGTCAGCAGGTGCCAGCTGGACCTAAGGTCATGTCAGCAGGTGCCAGCTGGACCTAAGATCATGTCAGCAGGTGCCAGCTGGACCTAAGGTCATGTCAGCAGGTGCCAGCTGGACCTAAGATCATGTCAGCAGGTGCCAGCTGGACCTAAGATCATGTCAGCAGGTGTCAGCTGGACCTGAGGTCATGTCAGCAAGTGTCAGCTGGACCTGTGTTCATTTCAGTAGCAACCGGCAGGAGCTTCATGTCGTGGCAAACATGATCTTCAGGTATTTGCAACCAGGCGAAAGTAGAAGTTGCAAATATGGTCCTTAATATTGAGAAGCACGAGAGCCAATGGCTCTATGACATGACTTACAGCCACACCGTGGAGAGCGTTAGCTCTTACAAACACGTTTCTCAGTAGCTAAAGGAACAACCTCCATTAGTTGCAAGGGCCGACGGTAGGAGTAACACATTTAATAACTTTCGACTTACATTAATGGACTTGAGTACTGACGAATAAGACCCCAGCTAGTTACAAGCAGGACCTTATGCAGACTCGGAGAGGACCCCCTCTACCCCCCAGCAGTTTCACAGATGGCTTTTAGTAACTGCTAATGGAGGTTTTCAGTAGATATAGAGGACGCCTCTAACACCTACAGGAAGGAAATTCTGTAGCTACAAAGAGAACCTCACTGTAAGAAGAATTTTACTAATTTCTTGGAAGAATTTGCAATAGTTTTTGGAAGGACTTTTTGAAGTTGAAAATAGGTTCTTGTCTTGCAACTAATAATACCTTTAACAGTTGAAATGAAGCCTCTTCCGTTGCAAAGGTAAACATCTATAGAGATAACCATCACTAGCAACGAACAGCCTGTTCACCAAAAGCTTTAAGCAGGAGTTTAAAATGCATTACAAAAACGACCATAACATGTTATTAACAGTATCTTCAATAGTTCTAAACTCTGTTTTAATTAGTTTCTGATAGAACCTTCAGTAACTGCACTTGCGCTAGTTTAGCATAGGCTCTCCATAAGTTTGAAACAGTTTCAAACAAGCCCTCCATTAAGAATGAAGCAAGACCTCTGCTATGATGAAACACAACCTACTCCAGCCTCAGGGGGAAGCTCTTCACTTGCAGGTGTACTCCTCCGTCTCCTCCTGGCAGGTGTGACACTGGACGTAGCAGCACCAGTAGAACTTACAGTTACACTGCCACTTGCGGGTGTACTGGTGGGTGTTGTAGCCGCGACCGCAGCATAGAAGGTCGCACCCGTCAGCGCCTACAGGAGAGATGTGGAATTAAAGTAGCTTTGTGCACGACTGTAATAGTAAAGAGCAGAGAGCTGGAATAGAACTACAAACCAGCTACTGCAGGGGTTGAGAGCAGGGAGAGGCAGTAGAGCTACAAGCCAGCTCCTGCAGGAGAGTGACAGGATTGGAACGACGAATCTTTCCCTAAGATTATGAGGGTGGATCTTTACAAGACAAAGTGAACAATATTCACCTTGTGACAACCATCTTCATCTTTCAATTTTGTTTATAAACTAAAATCCTGACGGAGTTGGAGCTAACAGCTGGGGCAGAGGCTCCCAAGGCCCACCTACCTCTCGAGGTCCTGTTACAGCGCCTGCCGACCGTGCCTAGCGATCCCGTGGCAGGGTTCATCTCGCAGTAGTTCGGACTCTTCTGCAAGTACACCAGGTGAGATTTGCGCGGCCGTCGGGCGCGTCTTTTGGCTCTCCGCAGCTGCAGGAAGGGCGGGGACCTCCTCGGGCTCTACAGGAGGAGAGTTCGTGGCAAGTTATCGTCAACCAAAAACCATCACAGAAGTAAAATTTAACATTTATTGTCTTGGAAACTGTTGCAGGATTTTCTCGTCCCTAAATGACTTAAGCTTCAGTTACGAACACAGATACTTGATGCATCTATTCACTTGTTGCTCACTTAAAAATCAAACAATTAATACCAAATTAAAATATTATCTCGAGGTTGAAAGTGACGATGAACAGGTCCGTCCGGGACCTATATCAAGTGGAGACTGAGGACAGGCAGGAGAAGCACCACTGCGAAGTCAGACAGCAGGCCAGGTGCAATTTTGGGTTAAATGCACATGTGGAAGGGGTGCAGCTGTATGGGATGAGGTTAAGGGTTCTTAAAAGAACATAAAATAAAGTTTGCACATTAATATGCAGTTACAGTCCCGCTCCCGTGCCAGCTAAGTCCACTACGGGCTCACCATAGCCCATGCTACTTGGAACTAGCTGAATCTAAAACAACATTAACATTCGGGCTAATCATGCCCGTGTCACGTCTTGAGTGACTTAATCTTCATCAATCAATCAATCAATTAACATGCGAATGGGTTATGGAGGCCAGGCTATATGGGGGGGGGGGGGGGGAGTTAAGGGACTGATGAGTTATGGGCCAGAGTTCCCAGGCGGGAACACCCAACACGGCGAGCACTGTGTCCCCAGCACCGTGATCACCACCTACAGCTGTGCTTAGTAGTTCTCACCCCACTACTTACAAGGGCATGACTGTACTCCAACATGTACGGCAGGTTATCCTTATATGGACGACTTACGTTGAAACTGCCTGAGGCTAAACTTTCTTTTGTATATATTTTTTTTTTTTTTTTTTTTTTATTTTTACATGCAAGCATGCGTAGAAAGTACAAGAAAAACAGAACAAATATAACATAGAACAAAGTACAAAGCACACATATGTACAAGGACAAAGGAACAAATCAATAGAAGACCAGCCAGAAGGGCTGACCACAAAAAAATGCATATACAAACAATACACAATTAGTAACACAGTGTAAAACAAACATAAGGGAAAACCCCAGGACAAAATGCACACAAAACAAACCTGCTAACACCTCAAATACATACAGAGAGGCGAGAAACATACAAGAATAAGGACAATAACAATAAAGAAAACAGATCCGCCATAACAAACGGAAGGCAAAACAGAAAGAGCACACGCCAACAGCCTGAAGGGCACACAATATGACAAACAAGTGCACACGACATCCAGAACCGAACACACTAACGCATAGGATCCGCACACCCCCCCACGAGCCATACAAAAAAAAAAAAAAAAAACAAACCGGAGCACGCAGGAACCGGGAAACAATACCCACCCCACCCACCCACATACACACCCCACAACCAGGCAACACAAAATACATAGAAATCACTTGCGAGGAACCTCGTAAGAAATGTACTTCTCCGGGAACTGCTCACGAGGATATTTCGACTTGTAAGCTTCCCAGACGAGATCTTCAAGGTCGGTAGGGTTTTTGATCCCCCGCGCTCGAGCGGGTATCATAAACTCGGGAACATCTATATCTGGCGGCATCGGCCAAAGCCTAAGGTCACTGACGCAAGTCGCATAACGAGGCTGGGGAGCGCCAACCACGCCCTTCGAGGAAGCAGATGACACCGGAGAAGCGGACGAGGGACGCCGAGCCTGCCACGCCTCCGCCATCGGAGCAGGTGTCGGACGCTGAGACGACAGCACTTCCACGGATACCGCAGGAGACACGGAAGGGACTGCAGGAAACGGAAGAGGCGGCAAGACCGCTGCCGAGGAAACGGGTAACGAGGAAGGGGCCACAGAACATCCAGAGCGAGCATCCTTTCTCAACAGCACCACCAGGCCACCCCGCTCACCACCAACTACAGCAGGGGGAACCACCGCCCACGAAGAACCGGAGCCATCCGACGCAGGACCCTCGGACACCGGACCAGAGGTTGAGGCCGAAACGCCGGCACCGGCATCCTCAGGCAAGTGTACCTCCGCCACCACCGTAGTGTGCACCACATCCGGAGCCACGCCACCGTCAACGGAAGGACGACACTCGTCGAAGTCGCCAACATCAGCCCACACAGAAGAACGCCGGGAACGCTTAGGCTCGGGCCGCACATCATCAGACCCGGAGGCAGACTCAGCGACCCGCGCAGCACCAACCGAGCGAACCGACGCACGCCGCAGCACGGCAGCCTCCTCAACCACACGGGGCACCAGGCCAGGCACAGGAGGGAATTCCGGATCCACCTCAGCTCCCAGCACAGCCGGGACAGACGGCGAGGGCGCAGGGACCGGGACAGACACAGCAGAGGAAGAACTGGAAGACGAGGGGACCGAGCAAACGGCAGGCGGAAGAGGCTCAGGGACACCAGCTGGAGCACTAGGCGAGGACCCAACCTCCGGAGGAGATGCGGCAACAACAGGGGGCGCAACAGGCGGAGCAACAGCTGCTACAGAGGGCACCTCCTCAGCCGAAGAGACGTCCATACCCACCGAATCATCCCCCACAGGAAGGGGCGGGAAATCCTCCTCACTGAAGAGGTTCACTGGTGCAACAGGAGGCGCAGAACAGTCAGCAGCCTGATGGCCCAAAAGACCACAACGATAACACGTCCGCGGCTGACGGGCGTAAAACACCCGAACGTTGAACCCCATAAGGCGCACAGAGGACGGAATATCCGCCCGGAGTCTCATGCCCAGGGTGCGAATGTTAGACCTCACACCCTTAAGAGGACTAGAAGACACCACGTTCACTCTCACACTAACAACTGCGCCAAACCGCCCGAAATACCGCCGTAGCAGAGCCTCTGGAAACTCCAAGGGAGCCCCATGCACACTGATGTAAGTAAGTGCACCACTTCTATCCGAGAGGGTGACAGTGCCCGCACCATCCGGCAGGGGCAGTGTCCGCCCCTCGTATCGCCGGAGAAAATCGCGATACGCCGCCTCCTCTGCAAACTTCACAATGGCCCTACGGGCCGTTACCAACTCTACCCCATAAATCGCAAACACAGGGACAGAGAGCAGTTCACAAGCCAGGGCAATCTCCGGGTAACCAGCCCGCACAGAGAACTCTAGTCCCACAGACTGAGCCCGGACGACTGGGGGTAGAGGGACCCCCATCGTAACGCCACGTCAGCACAGGCGAGCAGCTTCTTTTGTATATATTGGTGCGCTGAACAGGCCAACCTGCCGCCCAAACACTCACAGTAACTATAGTACGCAATCTCCCCTACAACACATCAATATTTTGCATAAAAATTTTTGTCGAAGCCTGAGAAAGTAGTCAAAACCCAACCTAATTCTCCCTTGGCCTAATACAGATCATTCCTGTACTGAATTATGCCTAAGATTGCGTATGTTAAGCCTAGGATTGCTTATTTATGCCTAGGATACGTTGTTAGGTTTATTGTTACTTTATTTAATTGTATTACACTCTTTAAAACTTCGAAAGTACCAAACCTTTTGTAAACAAAGGTTTTGTTGTTTGTACTCAAACAATAGTAGAACAAAATTGGGGGTAGAAATAGCCTAAACTACTCTATCTCTTTGAGATATATTCTTTTCTTGTCTCAATAAACATACTTGAACTTGAACTTGAAGTAGAACAAAGGTTCTACTATTGTTTGTAAACATCAGTTCAGATTTTGTACATTTCATCTATAGTCTTACATAACCCGTACATAAGTCACGTTTTCTCGACTACATAACCAGGACCTCAAAATACCTTTTTTTTTTGAGATATATACAAGAGTTGTTACATTCTTGTACAGCCACTAGTACGTTTAGTGTTTCGGGCAGGTCCCTGGAATACGATCCCCGCCGCGAAGAATCGTTGTTACAACCAAGTACACATTTTACTGTTGAGTTAAACAGAGGCTACAGTTAAGGATTTGCGCCCAGTAAATCCTCCCCGGCCAGGATACGAACCCATGACAAAGCGCTCCCGGAACGCCAGGCGAGTGTCTTACCACTACACCACGGAGACTGCAAAGACCTTCGTCCACAGGACCTGCCCTGCCAGCAATATATACCTTGCCTGTATGTAACTCGTATTTACATGTACGAGTAGACTGTAACTAGTCTATTATGTATTTTATGAACAGACAAATACGAATTTGCATAGCAAGTTATTATATACATACTTATTAAGCCAATATTAACTGCTATTCATTTAAACAGAAGTCAATACTCGATTGTTTAATTATACTCGAGGCCTTGAAGCCAATACTCGATGGTTTAATTATACTCGAGGCCTTGAAGCCAATACTCGACGGCCATACCAAATTGTTTTGGCTAATACAAACAGCTCACCCATAATTAACGTTGTCAAGTATGTTAATAATTAGAGGCCTACATATTAAATAGCAGGTCAACACCACCTCTGATCCAAGAGTGAAGTCAAACCATAGTGACATTCCTCATTCCATTTGCGTGTTTGTTATGTACATCGAGGAATGGAGTTGACCTACTAATGTGTATTCCTTTCATTATACATATAAAGTGTACTACCTGGTACTGAGCAGCCATTATTAGTGCGGTTAAGATACAACCTCTGGCGGGTTATTAAGACCACAATGATAGCTTACTGACCAACGTACCTTGTGGACGAGGACGGGCTTGGCCCTGTTGTACTTGTGGAGGAGGTGCCTGCCGATGGTGGTGAAGGGCGGGAGAGTCCTCCAGCAGGTCTTCATAGTGCAGGAGCCTGACACCCCGTGGCACTTACACTCCGTCCGTAGGGTGCTTCTCACTGCCTGGTGGAGGGAGGGGAGATGTGAGGGTTCTGCTCTCTCTCTCTCTCTCTCTCTCTCTCTCTCTCTCTCTCTCTCTCTCTCTCTCTCTCTCTCTCTCTCTCTCTCTCTCTCTCTCTCTCTCTCTCTCACTTCACTGCTAATATGAGTGCAGTGAACACATGCAATAATGCTGTATGATCCTTCCTCGGGAGAGTCCCTAACAACACTCCCGGTCCAAGGGAAGTATCGTACGCTACCCCTCACTCCAGTCACTGGTGGGTCCCTGACTCACCAAGGGTCACCCATGGGGTCCCTAACTCACCAAGGGTCACCCATGGGGTTCACGACTCACCAAGAGTCACCCATGGGGTCCCTAACTCCCCAAGGGTCACCCATGGGGTCCCTAACTCACCAAGGGTCACCCATGGGGTTCACGACTCACCAAGAGTCACCCATGGGGTCCCTGACTCCCCAAGGGTCACCCATGGGGTCCCTGACTCACCAAGGGTCACCCATGGGGTTCACGACTCACCCATGGGGTTCCTGACTCACCAAGGGTCACCCATGGGGTCCCTGACTCACCCGTCTGCCGGCGTTGTTGTTGTGAAGGTTCATGAGAGCGCGGGCGTCGCCTTCCTCCTCCCGGGCGTCCAAGAACTTGCGCGCGAACTGGATGCCGAAGCTGCGGGAGACGCCACCTCTGTTATAACCGCTCAAGTAAGGAACACTACAGTAGGTCTACTGGCCTATACGACACACGTCCTATTTAGACCCCCACTATTTTCACTCATGTATTTATACAATTTTTTAAAATATAGTTTTGACCTCAGTATTGCCAGCTGGAAATTTATTCCATTTGACTGCAACAATTTGCGAAAGCAACATTTGTATGTATCCTTATTACATAGGAATTTCCTCAGTTTATAACCATTGTTATGAGTTCTGTCTTGGTATGACAATTTCAAGACCTTATTTATGTCCCGTTACAGATGGCTTCCATTACCTTGTCCCCTTGCTGTGTTCGACTGTCTCTCCCCCTTGTCCTGCGTCTCTCCAGACAATGTAAATGATGTTCTTTTAACCTGTCATTGTAAGAAATATTCCAATACTAAGGATCTACTTTTGCCATTGTACATTGAATGTCTTCGAGAGAATTCGCGTCCATAACGTAATATTCAAAGCGAGAGTTTACTAGCGCAAGATAAAAATATTGATAATATTTGTGCACATATTGGCACCAGTCGTAGATATTAGGCCTACGTAGAAGAATATAAATTTACGGGTACAAATCATGCAACAATAAACTCTGTAATCATTTCAACTGTGCCTCTGACAATGTTGCCAAGAGTTAACTCTTAGCGTCAGGCCAAATAAACTGTAAAAATGAACTTGGGAGAGTTAATTTTTCAACTTCCTTCTCAAGTGAAGAAAAAATGTGAGAAAAAATAGAAAAGATTCCTGCTAGAATCATTAATCTCACTCTTTTGGTCACATTCAATAATATATATATGATAAGGTTAGGATAAGGCCCGTTAGTACGATAGTTTCTTGACGATGGGGGCGCTTACGAGAACGGGCTGAGACACCGATTTCTAGCAAACTGACCAACCCGTTCTCACAAATTTAATTTAATAAGTCAATATTGACTTATTAAATATGTGCATAGGTGACATACTTAACATAATAGTTTCCCTTGAAAAGCTTCATAGAAAACACGGACCTTACCTAACCTACTTAGTATGTTAAGATAAACATCTTATTGCTTCGTAATTACAATTATTACCTAACCTATACCTATAATAGGTTAAGTAACAATTGTAATTACGAAGCTATAAGATGCTTATTTTAACATACTAAGTAGGTTAGGTAAGGTCGGTGTTTTCTATGAAGCTTTTCAAGGGAAACTATTATGTTTAGTATGTCACCTATGCACGCAACTAATAAGTCAATATTGACTTATTAAATTTGCGAGAACGGGTTGAACTGTCGTTGATAAATATTATCTAGATATCAAGCGAGGGGTGGCAACAAACCAGGGGTCAGATTCACGAAGCAGTTACGTACGTACTTACGAACGTTTTTTATCTTAGCATCTTCGTAGCGGCTACGTCGGTATTCAGGTAGGCATTTAAGAAGGAAAATCTTCATAGGTAAACCGCCTCGATTTAAGGACAGGCTCGACCACTTGTAACTTTACGTAAACTGGATATAACTCAATTTTTCTCTACTACACAACACGGAGGATCGATTTTATTATAAACAAAACATTTTAGCTGGAGAGTTTCGTCAAGAGGAGTCCTTCGTATTAACTATATATGCATTCTCTGCTTGAAACTTGTAGTTAATATGTCTTTTATGATAGTAGAATGTTTTATAATAGCAAGATATTATACCAGTAGTTATTAAGTAAATAAACACTGGTGAACATGAAATAATAGAGGTTATGAACCTGGGCTGGTGGGAGCATTTACTATCACCAAATGCCCCTGTTCACCTTGTAATAAGTATAGCTATGGGTGTACCTTAGCTATACATACCCCTTTTTTACTTATTTTGTTTGGTTTTATTTTGAAATTAAATCTGGGTGAGACAAAAGAAAAATATGCTGGACAAATGATCTTAGGTAAGGATAAGGGTAAAAACTTTAAAAACTTTTCTCATTGAATACTTAAACCTATAATTATGACTATATGGACTATTATGGCCTGTTAAAAAAGAGAGGGGGAAGCAGGGGTCCAAGACCTCTTCCTATTACACAATTTGGCTGTGTAACAAGTCAGGCCCTTGGGTAAATTTAGGTAAATATATACGTAAATAAATACCATCACTTCTCAAATCTTGGGAGCGACAAGGAAAGCTATACACTATCTCTTAGAATTACGTAGGTAAACAAAAAATGTAACATATTTGTTTACTACAATGTCGGTGCTGACTGTACAAGTTGAAAAAACATAGTTTTACTACGAAATATACTAATTTTATAAGAAAATTCGACGTAAATAAGTGGCAAGTGATAACGGATAAGCTCCGATATGCCAGCGTCGTGATTGGCAACAGCTGTAAGATGAAAAATGTTACCTTCTCTCTGATTGGCCAAACTAAAAGCCCAAGTGACATCTAGCGAGACCTAAGTGAACTACTTAAAAATCTTCGTAAGTATACTGTTCCGAATCGCCCTTTGGCGCGTTCTTAGCCAGTACTTAGGAGCCTTTGTAGCACACATATTTACGAAGAGATAGACGGAGCTTCGTGAATCTAGGTCCAGACCCGTGATGACTCACCTGACGTCAGCGCTGCAGCCGCCCCACTTCCAGCCCGCGGCGCTGTACCGGCCCCGCTTGCGGTCGTCACAGCCGCAGGTGGATATGTTGCCGCGGGCGCAGGACGCCGTCACGCTGTACGCCGCTCCCGCGCTCACCACCGCATACACATACGCTGCCTCGCGGCTCCCTGCGGACACTCTCTCAACTTCAGCGAAGTATAACACCTTGAAATACAACCTTAAACTGTATATAAGAGAGAGACACACACACAAGCACACTGTAAAGGCTCCAGAGACATGCAACAAGGCTAATTCCAGAGATGAAGGACTCAAGTTACATGGAAAGACTGAGTAGGGGACATGATGACGATATATAAAATTCTAATGGGAAATGACACAGTAGTCAAAGAGGGGCAGTCTTTAAAGCTAACAACAGCAGAATGGACACTTGAGACACATGGCTGTATCATGACCATACAGGAGCCAAGGGGGGACACATATGGAAATATGTAAACATTTATGAAATTAAATCAAGCCAAATAAATTAAACAGTAATCAAGCACAAACAACA
>NC_091155.1:28547817-28565317 GCF_040958095.1 Procambarus clarkii
AGAAAACGGTAATGTGTCATATGTGTATTGCCTGGCGGAAGATCTTGGCCACTACTGATCCCCTTGTGAGGCGCCAGAGCTTAAATAACAACGTACTGGAGTGAACGATATGGAAGAAAATGAAGAATTGAACCAGTGAAGAGCAGAGGTGCCATAGGCACAATCAGAGAACACTGTATAAACATTAGGGGTCCATAGTTGTTCAACATCCTTAATACAAGTGCCGCAGGACAGCTGTATAACCAGGCCCGCCACACGCACACACACCAGACCAAGCAACATCAAACTCATCAGCAATGTTGATAGATAACATGATGTTGCCAGTCTTGGTTATCATGCGGTGAGGGCGGCAGGAAGCGGTGTGTGCTGCCAGCACGTTGTGTGGCGGCAGTAGGACTCTCCGTGTACATCCAGCAGGAGGCATGGCGCGGTGCTTGACGGCGCGGCACTGCTGTAGGCCTTCCTGGTGGAGGCGGTGAGGTGCTGGCCAGGTGCAGCGAGGCCTCGACCCCAGCACCCTGCTGGTGTGGTCGAGCTCCACCACTAACACGTCCACACCCCTTCACCACTCACTAAAACACGTCCATTTTATCACATGTTAACACATCCCCCATATCACTCACCAACACACACGCCTCACCACTCACCAACACACACACGCCTCACCACTCACCAACACACACACGCCTCACCACTCACCAACACACCCACACGCCTCACCACTCACCAACACACCCACACGCCTCACCATCACCAACACACACACGCCTCACCAACACACACACGCCTCACCAACACACACACGCCTCACCAACACACACACGCTTCACCACTCACCAACACACACACGCCTCACCATCACCAACACACACACGCCTCACCACTCACCAACACCCCAGGCTTTAGCCGCACCTTTTTGCGACGTGGTTTAATATGGCGGGGAGCATGGAGCGTGATACTGGCCACCATTGTACAAGACTCTTAGCTGCAGAAAGGGATCGTCCTGGAAACGCACCGTAGCTGATGGCTAAGACCCGGCGCACAAAAGCGCGCCCCTCCGCCTGCCCGGACCCCTCCCCGCCCCTCCCTCAATACCATATTGTTGGGCTCGTCCACTCCGCTACCCACAAAGCCACGCAGCGTTTCCCATTGACCTTTACCCCTCTTTTACAGCATATTATCCTTTCCTGGACCTTCATTGAGCAAAAGACAGTATACAGATGAGAGAGAAAGAGGGAGAGAGAGAGAGGAGAGAGAGGAGAGAGAGAGAGAGAGAGAGAGAGAGAGAGAGAGAGAGAGAGAGAGAGAGAGAGAGAGAGAGAGAGAGAGAGAGAGAGAGGAGAGAGGAGAGAGGAGAGAGGAGAGAGAGAGAGAGAGAGAGAGAGAGAGAGAGAGAGAGAGAGAGAGAGAGAGAGAGAGAGAGAGAGAGAGCGAGAGAGAGAGAGAGAGAGAGAGAGAGAGAGAGAGAGAGAGAGAGAGAGAGAGAGAGAGAGAGAGAGAGAGAGAGAGAGAGAGAGAGAGAGAGAGAGAGCGAGAGAGAGAGAGAGAGAGAGAGAGAGAGAGAGAGAGAGAGAGAGAGAGAGAGAGAGAGAGAGAGAGAGAGAGGAGAGAGGAGAGAGGAGAGAGGAGAGAGAGAGAGAGAGAGAGAGAGAGAGAGAGAGAGAGAGAGAGAGAGAGAGAGAGAGAGAGAGAGAGAGAGAGAGAGAGAGAGAGAGGAAGGATAAATAAGGACGCCCCCTAAGCAGGTCTGGGGGCCCGGGTGTGTACCTCTTGTGTCAAGGTTCACTACATGTGGAGGGGAGAGGCCGGATCAGTGTGCACAGGAGGCAAGAATGACGTGAGAGGAGAAAAATGGAGATTACAGGGAATTTCGTAAGCAGGGAGAGGAGGAGGGGAGGAGGAGGGGAGGAGGAGGGGAGGAGATAAAGGATAAACCGGACAAGGGGCATGAAAGGAAACGGTGAAAGCCCAAACAGTTCCACAAGGAACACGTGCTGAGGGCAGCACCTAAGCTCTTAAGGGGACATATTCGCAAAATATGCAATAAATGAAAACTGGTTCGATTTCAATCAAACTTCCTTGGCTAGTTTATATGAAAAGGGCTTCATCATCTGGTCATAGTCTCGGCATCGTAGCATAAATAGGAAGGGAGAAAAAAATATTTAATTGTGTCAACAATTTTCCAAAATGTTCAAAAATTAACATCAAACACAAGTGTCAACTGAAATCCTGTCTATGTCTCTCAGCTATCACAACAGCATATAATAGCTATCACAACAGCATATAATAGCTATCACAACAGCATATAATAGCTATCACAACAGCATATAATAGCTATCACAACAGCATATAATAAAAAAATAAAAAAAATAGTTTTATAAAAAAAAAAATTAGTTAAAAAAATAGATTTTTTGTCTATTTTTTCTCATTTGTTTATCGTGCGATTTGCATGAAACTTATACACCTGACTGCACGCAATCTTTTCTATAAGGGTGCCAATTTTTGGAGGAAATTGGTTGACGTCAACCTCAGCCACAGATGGCAGCACCTTAGACTTCATTTCTTCATTACTTTCTTTCAAGTAACATAAACGTGACTACTCCTCTTTCATTTTTTATTCAATTTACATCAAACTTGCATCTTACATGTAGAGCTCATGTCTCTACAATCTGTAAGAAGCGTTTTTTCCTACGATCATTTATTGATTTTATAAATAGTAATAAACATGACATATTTGCATAATTTTGGGGGTGAACTTTGACCATTTGTATTAGTCAAACTAAACATATTTAGGAAAATCCAGTAATAAAAAATCCTTTATTATATGATAATGTGATAGAAGTCTCATTGAAATGATTTCATTTGAAACTTGTGGTTGTAGTAAAATGCTGAAAATATGTCAAATTCGTTGAAAAAAATTCTCGTTTTTCTAGTTAGTCTGTGATACTGAAACTTGGCACAGTTGCAGCCCTTTTCATATACAACTAGTGAAGTTGTTTTTTATACAACTAGTAAAGTTGTTTTTTATACAACTAGTAAAGTTGTTTTTTATACAACTAGTAAAGTTGTTTTTTATACAACTAGTAAAGTTGTTTTTTATACAACTAGTAAAGTTGTTTTTTATACAACTAGTAAAGTTGTTTTTTAGACAACTAGTAAAGTTGTTTTTTATACAACTAGTAAAGTTGTTTTTTAGACAACTAGTAAAGTTGTTTTTTAGACAACTAGTAAAGTTGTTTTTTAGACAACTAGTAAAGTTGTTTTTTAGACAACTAGTAAAGTTGTTTTTTATACTAGTAAAAACAGTTTGGTTGACACTGAACAACTTTTAATATTCACAGATATGCTCCCTTAAGAGAAGAGCGGAGAGCAGGATTATCTAGTGGAGGGCGGAGGGCAGCAGGAGCGTCAGGATGAGGGCAGAGGGCAGCAGGAGCGTCAGGATGAGGGCAGAGGGCAGCAGGAGCGTCAGGATGAGGGCGGAGGGCAGCAGGAGCGTCAGGATGAGGGCAGAGGGCAGCAGGAGCCTCAGGATGAGGGCAGAGGGCAGCAGGAGCGTCAGGATGAGGGCGGAGGGCAGCAGGAGCGTCAGGATGAGGGGCGGAGGGCAGCAAGAGCGTCAGGATGAGGGGCGGAGGGCAGCAGGAGCGTCAGGATGAGGGCGGAGGGCAGCAGGAGCGTCAGGATGAGGGGCGGAGGGCAGCAAGAGCGTCAGGATGAGGGCGGAGGGCAGCAGGAGCGTCAGGATGAGGGCGGAGGGCAGCACAGCCTTACCGACGAGTATAACATGGCCAAAGACACCGTTGCCGGTGGCCAAGAGGGAACAGTTCCAGCGGTGATGGCGGAACTGTTGCTGGCACTCCTTGACGCCGGTGCGGGAGCCCTCGCTGATGGCAACAATGGCATCCGGGGCCTTGGTGCAGATGCGGCGCTGGCGGGGCGTGAGGCCTGGCACTCTGGAGCACAGCAGGTTGGCACCCAGGGCCACCACCGACGACACGGCCCTGGGGGAGAGAGAAGAAGAGACAGGTGAAACACACGGTGTTCGACGTTACAGGTGTGTGAGTGACCGGACCGTCCCTAGGAAGAGACGGTGCTCGACATTACAGGTGTGTGAGTGACGGGACCGTCCCTGGGAAGAGACGGTGCTCGACATTACAGGTGTGTGAGTGACGGGACCGTCCCTGGGAAGAGACGGTACTCGACAGGTGTGGGACAGGATTCAGCAACGTAAGTACTTATGAACTTGTAGAGCTCAACCCGTTCTCTTAAAAATAACATCGCTTTTGGCTGGTATGCGCTCTATGGCCAAAAATGGACGTAACTTGAAATGAAATCGGCTCACGAAAGTGACGTACTGTCCCGTTTTCTGTTTGAGTCCTCCGGCTTACTCGGAAATGTTAGAAAAGGAAACTTTCAATTAACGGTTTTCATAACGTTTTGAAACTTTATGAGAATTTCCTGCCCTTCTAACCTACCAGAGGACCCTTCTTAACTTGCTGTTGAAAAAAAGTACCAAATTCATTTGCATTTTTTTTCATTTTCAAATTACGTCCATTTTCGGCGCATCAGGGGAAAGCGCCAAGCGATTACTATTATAGCACTTGGAAGGGATCAGGATAAGGATTTGGGACGGACGGGGGGAAGGAATGGTGCCCAACCACTTGGACGGTCGGGGATTGAACTCCGACCTGCATGAAGCAAGACTGTCGCTCTACCGTCCAGCTTTATTGTTTTAAAGAGCTTCAATCCCCCCCTGGTGCTGCGGATGTTTAGCTCCAGGGACGGAAGTTAAACCTCACCTCCCTGGGAGACAGAGGAGTAAGAGGAGACATGATCACTACCCACAAAATTCTCAGGAGAATTGACAGGGTGGACAAAAACAAACTATTTAGCATGGGTAGAACAAGAACAGGGTGAGCACACGGACGTGGGCACATATTGGTGTGTACATATACACACACACACACACACACACACACACACACACACACACACACACACACACACACCATCAACAATACAATATTTAAATTGGCAAGCTGTCATCCAGAAACGAGAGTACTTAAAGCAACTATTGACGGAACGTACAAAAATGGACTGTTGCACCAACAAAGTTTTGTAATAGTCATGTATAGCATATATATTAAAACAGGCCTAAGACTGCATATATTAGGCCTAGGGGTTATTTATATAGCCCTAGGTTAAGTTAGGCATACAATTTGGGGTAAACCAATAGCACTAATCCTGAACTTTGTATACAACCGTCCACTTATGTCCAGTCTTGGCCAATGGTGGCCATACACTCTATCCCTTTTTTTTAGAGAGAGAATGAGTTAGTATGTACAATTGTGTATGTTTTCTTCAATTTTAATTCTATCACTTCTGTATACTTTTCCTCTCTCTCTCTCTCTCTCTCTCTCTCTCTCTCTCTCTCTCTCTCTCTCTCTCTCTCTCTCTCTCTCTCTCTCTCTCTCCCTGCCGTAGTAGTGAGTAAGGAGGAAGGGAAGAGCACCCGAGTCATTAAGGATGGCGGCTGCTCTCCGTTTTCTTCCATGAATTTGTAATGAATTTCCTTTTCCTTTTTTGGCCCGTCTGGGTTTTGACCCGTCTCGTTTGTTTGTTTTGTGTTGACCTGTTGAGTTGCCAGGTAGTGTGTGTGTGTGTGTGTGTGTGTGTGTGTGTGTGTGTGTGTGTGTGTGTGTGTGTGTGTGTGTGTGTGCGTGTGTGTGTGCGTGTGTGTGTGTGTGTGTGTGCAGGAAGAATCAAGGCCAAACACCAGTAATCAACAAGGTAACCTCTCTAACATATAAAGACATGCGCATTGTCTTAAGTACCAAACATTAATTTATCCCTTGGTTTAGAAACAATAGCAAAAGGGACCGGCGTACAATTACCACCATTGTCCACACTTGATCACGGGGAGACATAATTGAAGGGCTACATAATCGCTGTGGACTCCGGCAGTCCGTACGGTGGACAGGGCGGTGGACAGGACGGTGGACAGGACGGTGGACAGGACGGTGGACATTAAGGTGGACAGGACGGTGGACAGGACGGTGGACAGGGCGGTGGACAGGACGGTGGACAGGACGGTGGACATTAAGGTGGACAGGACGGTGGACAGGACGGTGGACAGGATGGCGGACAGGACGGTGGACAGGAAGGTGCACAGGACGGTGCACAGGACGGTGGACAGAACGGTGGACAGGGCGGTGGACAGGGCGGTGGGCAGGACGATGGACAGGGCGGTGGACAGGACGGTGGACAGGACGGTGGGCAGGACGATGGACAGGACGGTGGACAGGGCGGTGGACAGGACGGTGGACAGGACGGTGGACAAGGGGAAGTTCTTTCTCGGTGATGGGGTCCGTAAGGTGAACCTAACAGCAAATTGCCTGCTAATACACACCCATCCCACGCATCTGAAAATAAGAGAATTGACGACGTTTCGGTCCGTCTTGGACCTGATAATGGTCAGGTTATATCTTATAATTTCGGACCGAAACGTCGTCTTGTCCTGCATTTTTTTTCCATATTTAAGGGCTGGGTGTGTAATTTTGAGCCACGTTATTGTGAGTCATTGGCCAGTTCTGAGTGCATCACCTGATCCAGCTCGGTGTATGTCTCCACTGTCTCCACTGTCTCCCTACATCTTGACCAGAGCCTCGACGAAACCCGTCCTACAGCGACAAGTGTCGGGCCAAATACAATTGTAACATGTCCTTGGTTATGTTACATTTTTCAACTATCTTCCCATGTGCGGAAGAATATCAGAAATATAGAGAAGACTCGCACAGGAATCACTTATCTAACCCTTCATGCCAATTCAGAAATGGTCATGTAATGAACACAAGAAAACGGCCTACATTGTTGCTCAATACGAGACAATAATTTGTTATTTCCTCCGTGTGTCCGGTGGGCGCTGCCAGTCCCCGCGGGAGGGCCAACGTATCTCACCGCATCCGGATTCCTGCTGCGAACCCAACACACTTCGATAAATTGCTTCAGAGTAGGCCTGGCGAGACAGGGAAAGTACATATCTTCACAGTCCTTCATGTTGGCTGTGAGGATATGTACTCTCGAACGGGGTGGTGGGGAGGAACTCTGGGGAACTGAGTAGACCTGCTGATAGGCAACCTGTCCTCTTAAAAAGAACGTCGCTTTTGGCCGTTTGCCCGTATGGCCGAATTTGGACGTAATTTGAAATTAAAAAAAAAATGAAAATAAATTTGGGATTTTTTTTTTCAACAACAGTAAGTTAAGGGTCCTCTGATAGGTTAGGTGGGCAGGAAATTCTCATAAAGTTTCAAAACGTTATGAAAAACGCTAATTTAAAGTGTCCTCTCCTAACCTCTGCGCGTAAGCCGGACGACTCAAATAGAAAACGGAACAGAACGTCACTTTTGTGAGTCGATTTCATTTCAAATTACGTCCAAATTTGGCCATATCGCGCATACCAGCCAAAAGTGACGTTATTTTTAAGAGGACGGGTTGGATAGGCAGCAGGAGATGAAGGGTGAAGTGAAGGGGAGGCCAAGACACACCTGTGTTGGGAGGAGGGAGGCTAAGCCACACCTGTGTTGGTAGGGGGGAGGCCAAGCCACACCTGTGTTGGGAGAGGGGAGGCCAAGCCACACCTGTGTTGGGAGGTGGAGGCCAAGCCACACGTGTGTTGGGAGGGGTAAGCCAAGACACACCTGTGTTGGGAAGGGGAGGCCAAGCCACACCTGTGTTGGGAGGGGTAAGCCAAGACACACCTGTGTTGGGAGGGGTAAGCCAAGACACACCTGTGTTGGGAAGGGGAGGCCAAGCCACACCTGTGTTGGGAGGGGTAAGCCAAGACACACCTGTGTTGGGAGGGGTAAGCCAAGACACACCTGTGTTGGGAGGGGTAAGCCAAGACACACCTGTGTTGGGAAGGGGAGGCCAAGCCACACCTGTGTTGGGAGGGGTAAGCCAAGACACACCTGTGTTGGGAGGGGTAAGCCAAGACACACCTGTGTTGGGAGGGGTAAGCCAAGACACACCTGTGTTGGGAAGGGGAGGCCAAGCCACACCTGTGGAGGCTGGGAGAAGTCCGCCCACACCTGTAGAGAGTCAAACGACTAACAAAGGCTTTTTACGATTGAAAACTGAAAGACTCTACATGCGAGACACAGCACTACACATCATAACTACCAACTGGCGGGTCGTGTCCCAGGGGAAACTAGTTGGTAAGGCTTACCATGAGCCATGGGAAGGGAAAGCTCTCAGCCTGCTAACAGGAGTCAGAAGTCGTCTGCTCCTGTACCCACCTATGAAAAAAAAGCCGCTTTGAAGAACGTTCATCACAGAGCGACACAAATCGTCCCAAAACTAAGTCATGTCTCATACCAGGAACAGTTGAGACCTTCAGGACTAACAGCGCAACAAACCAGACATGATAGGGCTGATCTCAGCGAAACTTTGAAAATACCTAACAAATTGAGTAATAATTCAGGTCACTTCTTTAAAAAGTTTAATGCACCTTCACACAAGGGGCAACAGCTGCAAGCTCAACAAGCCGTAGTGTAGATGAAGCAAGAGATGTGTTTTACTCGTGGGAAAATAGACACATGGAACCGCCTACCCGCCGAAGCCGTAAATGCCTAGTACCTTTTTACTCCGGTTAAAAGTTGTGCTGGAAAAAATCCTCAGGAATAATGTGGGGAGGAGGAGACACATTCGACAAGCCACCGGCTTTCCGTCCCCGTCGAAGCCATTTGAGATGGTAGCCCCACAGGTAAACTGTGATAAAATATCAACACGTGGCAGCCGCTATCTCCTAGAGGCATCTCCTACCTCTTATTCTCGATTCTGGACGTAATGAACGTGTAGCGTGGCAGGTCCTCTACCCTAGATCTTTGACCCCTTCTTCCATCTACTGCGTCAGGAAGTTCCTCTCTCGAGTTTATATCAGTTCCCATGACTATATTCCTCCACAGGAGGTCCTTCATTACCGATCATTCTTCCCATGGTTGAGCTCCTCCATCATTAGGAGCTTTTGTCTTCATTCCGTGAGACATTTCTCCTGTTCCCTTCATAATATTCAGTCTGGTTATTTTATTATCATCATATTCGTGCCTACGCCTTCTGTTGTTAGATGGGGGGCCGCAGGTGACCGCCATCACTCTTCGCTTCCATGGAAGGGTGTTGGCACCACCTCGCAGTGACGATGGAGGTATACGGGTGGTGGAGACACGAGGGGTCTGGGAGGCCGCGGGGCACAGAGGCCAGAGAACAGTAGAGATACAGTGAGGTTGAACCAGGCGAGGTTCTGAACCGAGAGGGGTAGAGCAGGGTGATTAAGAGGCGGGAGTTAAAGGTGTAACGGATTGAAGGGAGGGGCTGTGTGGCAGGGTGTCGCGTAGTGGGGGTGTGGAGTCGTAGGTTGGGGTGACAAGTGAGTGGACAGTAATGTACTAATCGAGTGGGGGGTGGGGAGGACTATCAGCGGGACCTATACCCCCCCCCCCCTCCCCACACAGGGGTGAGGGGTGAGGCCTCAGATTGGCGAGGCGTCACCAGTGGAGTCCCGCAGGGGTCAGTCCTTGGACCTATACTGTTTCTTATATATGTAAATGATATCCCAGAGGGTATAGAATCGTTCCTCACATTGTTTGCTGATGATGCAAAAATTATAAGGAGGATGAAGACAGAGGAAGATAGTATGAGGCTACAAGATGACCTAGACAAACTGAATGAATGGTCCAAAAAATGGCTACTAAAGTTCAACCCGAGTAAGTGTAAGGTAATGAAGCTAGGCGGTGGAAACAGGAGGCCATACACAGGATACAGAATGGGAGATGAAGTCCTTCATGAAACGGACAGAGAGAAAGATCTAGGAGTTGATATCACACCAAACCTGTCTCTTGAAGCCCACATAAAAAGAATTACATCTGCGACATATGAAAGGTTGGCTAACATCAGAACTGTCTTCAGGAACCTGTGCAAAGAATCATTCAGAACCTTGTATACCACATATGTAAGTTCACTCCTGGAGTATGCGGCCCCAGCATGGAGCCCGTACCTTGTCAAGCACAAGACGAAGCTGGAAAAAGTTCAGAGGTATGCCACTAGACTAGTCTCTGCACTAAGAGGCATGAGTTACGAGGAAAGGCTGAGGGAACTGCACCTCACGACACTGGAAGACAGAAGAGTAAGGGGGAGACATAATCACTAATTACAAAATTCTCAGAGGAATTGTCAAGGTAGATAAAATAAACTGTTTAACACGGGTGGTACGCGAACAAGGGGACACAGGTGGAAACTGAGTACCCACATGAGCCACAGAGACGTTAGAAAGAACTTTTTCAGTGTCAGAGTACTTAACAGATGGAATGCACTAGGCAGTGATGTGATGGAGGCTGATTCCATACACAGTTTCAAATGTTGATATGATAGAGCCCAGTAGGCTCAGGAACCTGTACACCAGTTGATGACGGTTGACAGGCGGGACCAAAGAGCCAAATCTCAACCCCCGCAAGCACAACTAGGTGAGTACTGTGCAATAGTGTCTTTCCTCACAGTAGAGATCTCAACATTACACGTCATGACTGACAGTTAACCCGATAGCGGTTAGCACCGTCTGTCAAGTTAATGTGAAAGGAGTTGACAAAGTTAGTGTAGCAGATGACAAGTTAATGTTGTGACTAAGTTAGCATGTCAAGAGACGAGCAAGTTAAGCCGTCACGCCCAGCGAAGGTGGGAGAACCAACATTATGGCTGTAGAACCGCCAAATAAGTCGTGGGTGTGTGGCGATCACAGCGACGACTGTGGTCAATACGGAGCAAAAACTCCAGCGTGTCCAGCTCTTGAGAAGAAAGTCGGTGACCCCGACACCACGCTCAGTTATACCAGGTGTTATGCTCCACAGCTCAAGAGGCTAGTGTCAGTAGCTATTGTCTTATTGCCTTAGTACACCAGGGGCCCAGAAGGGGAGACTCACCACCAGGGGCCCAGTGGCTGTCCCCACCAGGGGCCCAGTGGCTGTCCACCAGGGGCCCAGTGGCTGTCCACCAGGGGCCCAGTAGCTGTCCACCAGGGGCCCAGTAGCTGTCCACCAGGGGCCCAGTGGCTGTCCCCACCAGGGGCCCAGTGGCTGTCCCCACCAGGGGCCCAGTGGCTGTCCCCACCAGGGGCCCAGTGGCTGTTCCCACCAGGGGCCCAGTGGCTGTCCCCACCAGGGCCCCAGTGGCTGTCCACCAGGGGCCCAGTGGCTGTCCACCAGGGGCCCAGTGGCTGTCCACCAGGGGCCCAGTAGCTGTCCACCAGGGGCCCAGTGGCTGTCCCCACCAGGGGCCCAGTGGCTGTCCCCACCAGGGGCCCAGTGGCTGTCCACCAGGGGCCCAGTGGCTGTCCACCAGGGGCCCAGTGGCTGTCCACCAGGGGCCCAGTGGCTGTCCACCAGGGGCCCAGTGGCTGTCCACCAGGAGCCCAGTGGCTGTCCATCAGGGGCCCAGTGGCTGTCCCCACCAGGGGCCCAGTGGCTGTCCACCAGGGGCCCAGTGGCTGTCCACCAGGGGCCCAGTGGCTGTCCACCAGGGGCCCAGTGGCTGTCCACCAGGGGCCCAGTGGCTGTCCACCAGGGGCCCAGTGGCTGTCCACCAGGGGCCCAGTGGCTGTCCACCAGGGGCCCAGTGGCTGTCCATCAGGGGCCCAGTGGCTGTCCCCACCAGGGGCCCAGTGGCTGTCCACCAGGGGCCCAGTGGCTGTCCACCAGGGGCCCAGTGGCTGTCCACCAGGGGCCCAGTGGCTGTCCACTAGGGGCCCAGTGGCTGTCCACCAGGGGCCCAGTGGCTGTCCATCAGGGGCCCAGTGGCTGTCCACCAGGGGCCCAGTGGCTGTCCACCAGGGGCCCAGTGGCTGTCCACCAGGGGCCCAGTGGCTGTCCACCAGGGGCCCAGTGGCTGTCCACCAGGGGCCCAGTGGCTGTCCACCAGGGGCCCAGTGGCTGTCCACCAGGGGCCCAGTGGCTGTCCATCAGGGGCCCAGTGGCTGTCCCCACCAGGGGCCCAGTGGGACACCACCTGGGGAACCTACTCACAACCTCTCCCTGTGTCACATTATAATTTCAATCTAGAAGTATAGTAAAGGTGCAGCTCTGTTGACCAGACCACACATTAGAAGGTGAAGGGACCTTAGACGGACGTTTCGGTCCGTCCTGGACCATTCTCAAGTTGTCCTGGACCATTCACAATCGACTTGACAATGGTCCAGGACGGACCGAAACGTCGTCGTCCCTTCACCTTCTAGTGTGTGGTCTGGTCAACATTCTTCAGCTACGTTATTGTGACTCATCGCCTGCAGCTCTGTATTGTGTTAGAAACGTTCAATGTTGGAGATTTAATCATTCATTCTCAGTGTTTTTGCGCCGTGCTTGAAGAGAATGTATAGAACTAAGTTAGGATTCGATTAGGTTTGGTTGGATTATGAGAGGAGAGGTTAGATTGGGTTTGGCAAGCACAGATTAGATTTAGACTAAGTTAGATTAGGTTTAGTTAAGTTAGGAGTGGTTTGATTTGGTTAGTTCAGACAAGAAATACTCAACTACATATTCCCTAACATGCATAATTTACAAAGCACTAGAGACAATAATATTAGAATAACAGAACACATAGAGAGAATGTAAACAGAGAGAGAATAAAAGAACACACAGAAAGAGTATCTTCCATAACAAAGAATGTAAGTCAGTAACGTAAGACATTCTTACTCACCCGAGTAAGAATGTCCTGCATAATAAACCTATTAGAAGTCTACCACAGAATAACAGAGGGAAAGGAGGGAATTATCAGAAGAAAACGCCAAGCCATGACGACTATATAGCACTCGGAAGGGATCAGGATAAGGATTAGGGATGCAACGGGAGGCAGCCACAGATCTTCCAGTATCAGCTACTGGTACTGGTAATGGCTCCAAAGAGCCTCCACTTATGGGCTATTCATGCCCGTGCCACCTTTTGGGTGGCTTATAATCTTTATCAATCAATCAATAGGGGGAAAGGAATGGTGTCCAACCAGTTGGACGGTCGGGGATTGAACGCCGACCTGTAAAGCCTCCTGCACAAGCCGAAGACATGAACTGGGACGCGCTGACAATATTTGCTCACTATATTGCAATCAGCGCGTTATATTGTGTCATGAATATAGGACAAATAGCGACAGTGGGAGAGAGCTTTGAGGAAGGTCTCAAGTGGAGTTTTGTAAGGATCAGTATGTACTAAGCCTAATAGTTAAACTAAACAGTTACTAATGTGTGTAAGGAGACACATAAGGGAAGAACTGGTGTGTCAATGTGCCGTGCACGACTACCAGCGTGGAAATTGCCGGAAGGAGGCCTAAGGAGAGGTTACAATACAAATATATACATTGTAAATAATATACAATGAGAGGAAGAAATGTTACAATCTAATGACAAAAAAAAGATAGTTGACGTACGAGTAACAGAGAACTTATCGCCAGGTTATATTAATTAAGGTGACGGGGTCTGCGATCTGACAGGACCACAGATCCTGGGACTCGCTTAGTCTGTCTCCTATTCATAGGTCAGAAGACGAGCTTCGTACCTTACCTTGCGATGATTTCGGGGCTCAGCGTCCCCGAACCTCGACCAGGTCTCCTCCGTATAAACCACACGAACCACAATCAACAAACCTCCGCGACGTTTTTCACATAATCTTCCCTCTACGAGGTGTCCAAGAATTGAGGCGGGGCTTTGGAGCTTACGTTTTATTATGATATCACACGTGATTACATATGGGTGAGCACATTTAGGAGAGTTCGTAAACAAACATTCACATCCGGCAAGGACCCCACACGTCTGGCAGCGACCACACACGTCTGGCAGCGACCACACACGTCTGGCAGCGACCACACACATCCGGCAACGACCACACACGTCCGGCAACGACCACACACGTCCGGCAGCGACCACACACGCCCGACAGCGACCACACACGTCTGGCAGCGACCACACATGTCCGGCAGCGACCACACACATCCGGCAACGACCACACACGTCCGGCAGCGACCACACGCGTCTGGCAGCGACCACACACCTCCGGCAGCGACCACACACGTCCGGCAGCGACCACACACGTCTGGCAGCGACCACACACGTCCGCCAGCGACCACACACGTCTGGCAGCGACCACACACCTGCGCACACGTCTGACAGCGAGGTTCACCTCGCGGGGTGCACACAAGCAATCTAATCTCATGTCTTAATTTAATCATTGGGTTCCAGCGCAGCCGTGTAGGCTGTCCAGCACGTAGGGGTTGCCAGTGTTGCATGGTGGCGTAGTGTTGCAACTGTCTGTACTCTGTACCGTGCTATGTACTCTGTAGAGTGCTACATATATACTCTGTAGAGTGCTATATACTAATAACAGCGGCACAAACAGTTTGCTTTTCCAGTGACAGGACACAGGAAGCCTGTTAGTCTTACCTAAAATCCACCTAGGTGGATTTTAGGTGGATCTTAGGTGGCTACCTACTGAAGGGAAGGTGAAGGTGAAGGGAAATGTTGTCGTATCGTCAAGCACGGAGACTGAACTCGGGATTCCTCGTTTGAGAACCGGAGCTAAGCTTTAAAATGTTCATTATGTATATATTATTAACGCTAACAAAACAAAGCAAAACATAATTGAAGTGTGAGTTTGTGTGTTTGTGAGTTTGTTAAGTGTGCGAGGCAGTTAGGTCGTGTAGTCTTTGAATATCTGGTTATGACAATCTGTGATGAGTCTGTCAGTGTGTGAGGTTTGTTTGGTCTGTGAATCAGTATGTCTGTGAATAAGTATGTCTGTGTGACAGTATGTCTGTGAATAAGTATGTCTGTGAATAATGTATGTCTGTGTGACAGTATGTCTGTGAATCAGTATATCTGCGAATCAGTACGTCTGTGAATCAGTATGTCTCTGTTTCCCCAATTTATTCCCAATGACTGAGGGGACTGGAAACATTTCGACGACTTTGTTGAAATTAAACCACTGTTTTGCCGGAACATTTGCTGGTGGCTCACATCTGGCGGAAGATGCAGCGCCGAAGGACCAGCTATGCTTTTATGTCAAACCTCAGTAGCTTTTGTATATGTATAAAAAAGCTAAAAGCACAAATGAGTGTTGTATTCTACTCGAGAACCTTGGTTGGTCACATTCAGATCAAGGCAGTTGAAAGATCAGTTTGGCTAATATTATAAAATGAGGGATTCCTTCGGGAGATTGTGTGGGTTGAGACTCGAAGTCCAGTTCGAGATGCTTCAGGTGTAGAAGAGCCTTTCTGTATTGTTTGTAAACATTGCTCTGAAAGTCAGGTTGAACCGCTAGTTGAAAGCGGAAGGAGCTTTACCATCCATAGCTGCTAGTTTGGAGAACTAGTCCAGAGCTGCCGGTAAACGTACTCAAGCAAAGTGTATAGCTTCACAGCTTCAATAAGTCCTCGTCCCCGCGGAGTCAGTATTTTGCGTAAGTAAAGCAGGTACGCAACAAGAACAAAAAACACTGTATTGCGTCTATGTCGGATTGTAGTCCTGACTGTACCTACCTAGTTTAGTCCAGTTAAGACTAAAATTCGACTTACGCACAACGGCGTATACTGTCTTGTTGTGTCTGGGGAATTTAAATGGGCAGAGGCGGTTTTGAGCTTACACCTGTTAAAAAAAAATTCTTCTGTTCATATGTAAAACTCTCTCATGCGGTTCATTTCTTTCCGTTTAATAGGCGTCAAACACTTTCCTCCAACCGTCTTACTTCTTTTTGTCTGTTTGGTGACAGGAAGCTTGTTAGGGTTATGTAGGTTCTCACCAGGTCAATGACTGACCTCCTCTATGGTACAGTTCCCCACAGCTGCCTAACTCCAGGTACCTATTTACTGCTGGCCGAAAAATACCATTTCATTTATGTGCGAGTGTGGCCGGCAGACAGTGTGTTCACCTAGTTGTGCTTGCGGGAGGGTTGAGCTCTGCTCTTTCGGCCCGCCTCTCAACTGTCAATCAATCAATTGTTACTAACTACTATTTTTTTATTTATTTTTTCCCACAGACACACACACACACACACCCATAAAGCAGCCCGTAGCAGCTGTCTTACTCCCAGGTACCTATTTACTGCTAGGTAACAGGGAGATCAGAGTGAAGGAAACTGCCCATTTGTTTTTCCCCGGGTCCCTAGGTCCACGAGCCTAGAGCGCTGTCCACTCAGTCACCACCTCACCCACCAGTGTGTGTGGTTGGCAGACAATGTGTGTGTGTGAAGGGTATTTGGAGCAGAGAATTAAAACAGGTGTTACGAGGGCAGCCCCACCAGCACCACCATCACCACCAGCACCACACTACACCACCACCAGCACCACCATCACCACCAGCACCACACTACACCACCACCATCACCACACTACACCACCACCAGCACCACCACCACCACCACCAGTACCTCCACCACTACCTGCACCACCACCACCACGCTACACCACCAACAGCACCAGTACCTCCACCATCACCACCCCCACCACACTACACCACCACCACCACCACCACCACCACCAGCATCACCAGCAGCACACTACACCAGCTGGAGCAGAGCCCCGGGGGGCAGCTCACCCACAGGGCGCACCACCACCACCATTATCGCCCCTGAGTATGCACCTTGCATAATTAATGCCAGGAATGCCCGAGCGTCGCCACACCTGGCGCTCCGGGCTCAAGATGCCCCTGGGGGGTGGACAGGTAACAAACAGACGGGTTAAACAAAGCGACAGAGGGCTTAATAGACAGACCCTTTCCGCTTAATGGGTCGGGCTGGCTGAGATGATATTTTTTTCTTAGACCTGCGACTCGTTCACATCTGGCTGCCTCAAGCAGCCAGTTAAATTGAAACTTCAAATACATCTTCATGCACTAGCAATCCAGACCTCCATCACTCTCCCGCAGGTTATTCAGCGGCTGCCGCAAGCGGTTAAAGGTCAGCAGAACTATAATAAAGACAGGGGGGTGTTCGCGCAGCCTTTCCAGTGCATATAAAGCCATCAAAAAGTGCCGTGAACGCCAGAATGACGCGATGATGACGTCGAGAGTAACTGTAGGGCGGCGGCGGCAGGGGCTGCGGGGGTGACGATTATCTGGGGTGTTATGGAGGTGGTAATTGCCTCGTTTGGCGGGAGCCCAGGAGGGCAACCTTCTCTACCACGCCTCCGGCAACCAAACTGGGGCATGAGGAGGAGGGGGGAGGGGGAAGGGGTGTTAAGAGAGGAGCTCGATCTGGGGAAGAAGCCTCGCTAGTGCCAGAGGCTTCACCTGTCACACTCAGACGACGAGGACAGTTGTTCCGGGCCCAGAAGGACCAAGAATGTCGTATGGCACTACAGGAATCTCAAAGCTTCCTCCCCCACGGTTTTTCCGACATAAATCAAGCAAGACATTTTAGGAGCAGAGTTGATCCCGACAGGAATGTCAAGACTGGTCCTCATATTGTGACGGGGAGGCGGG
>NC_091155.1:28570317-28602817 GCF_040958095.1 Procambarus clarkii
CCTTTGTGTGTATTTTACCTCAATAAACTGATTTCAATTTCAATTCAATTTCAATTTCTAGAGAGACTTCAGGTGTAGTTACCTAACTGAAGTTACAGGATGAGAGCTACGCTCGTGGTGTCCTGTCTTCCCAGTACTCTTTGTCGTATAAGGCCGGCCAAACACGTGCAGTTTTAACTGACAGTTATGACTGTTCAGTTATAACTGTCACAGTTTAAACTGACGTCAGTTAAAAATGAAATGCACACACACACACACAGTTCAATCCCTCAGTTTTACCATGGATTCCGAGGAGTACGATCTTGCCGCTCTTGGTGTACTCTTGGTAATGCTACAAGCAAATAGAAAAAAGGAAACTAAGAAGCGTAAGCAGTGGTGCAAAAAGCGGTTACTAAGGCGAAATCAATGTTCTGATATTAAATTGTTAAAGGAATTAAGTGAAGAACCAATTGATTTTCTCAATTATTTGCGCATGACTGAAACTGTGTACCAAAAGCTGCTTTCGCTGGTTTCTCCTTTCATTAAAAAGAAAGATACAATAATGAGAAGAGCAATATCGCCACTTGAAAGATTAACTGCTACCTTGAGGTTTCTTCGTTTTCATTGTCCAGATTTGAACGTGACGTCCTTGGAGTATCTTGATCTTGCAGGAATTCAAGCAGGTCGTAATATCAAAGTACCGGCTTGTAGATGCTGTCTGTAGATGCTCCAGACTTCTTTGATGCCTCAACCTTCTTTTTCTCCTTGCGATAAGCGCTTCTCAAACTATTAATTTTCCTCAAGACTGACTTATTAGTGGCACCAGGCTCAAGTTCCTCCAACTTCTTTACTAATTTGCTATAGGCAACATCTTTCTTTGTGCGGTCATGATACTCTTCACTTTTAACTTGCCACAGGCAAGGTTCAGATCGATAGAGTTCAATGAATTCAACAATCATTTGGTATTGTTTACGTGCCATCTCAAACTGCACTCACTGCTACCACCTGTAGAAATGAGAAGTTGAGAACTGTACAGTTACGAATCCCCACACACGCTCAGTTCAGTTACTCCTTTCAGTTAAAAATATTGAACATTGCATTTGTCGCAGTTTAACTGTACAGTTCTGTTGAACTGACGAAATGAGCAACTGAGATACCCACACACGTGCAGTTTTAACTGAACAGTTAAAACTGCACGTGTGTGGCCGGCCTAAAACTTTGAAACTACTGACGGTTTTGGCCTCCACCACCTTCTCACTTAGCTTGTTCCAACCGTCTACCACTCACCTAATTGTGCTTGCGGGGGTTGAGCTCTGGCACTTTGGTCCCGCCTCTCAACCGTCAATCAACAGGTGTACAGGTTCCTGAACCTACTGGGCTCTATCATATCTACACTTGAAACTGTGAAACACACACACACACACACAGTGTGTGTGTGTGTGTGTGTGTGTGTGTGTGTGTGTGTGTGTGTGTGTGTGTGTGTGTGTGTGTGTGTGTGTGTGTGCGTGCGTGGGCGCGTGCGCCATAAGTGTCATCGTATCCTTCGATCGGTAATAAATATACGCGATAATCACGGACGTTTACAAGAGAGTGAGAGATAAGGACAATGGCGGGAGAGTGGAGGAGGCGGCCAGGTCCAGGCGGGCCAGGCCGCCCCGGTGGCCACGGTGTGGCACCTGCTGTACAGGCGACAACAGTGATATGAGCACCACATACAAGATTGTGAGGTAAGAAATTATATGGGGAAGACTGAAGCACACGAAACAGTGGAGGCTATAATTCTTTTCATTGGTCGGAAGTAGATACGATAAGAAATAAGCGGTTCGAGAATTACTGTATCTCACACACACACACACACACACACACACACACACACACACACACACACACACACACACACACACACACACACACACAGAATAAGCCTGGGACATAGACGTATCTGGCAGCTTTCTCAAAACCCAAATGTCGAGTACACAATGTGTCAACTTTGTGAAAGAGAAAACATGCACTCTCTTGAACATTATATTGTAGAATGTCCCATACTGACTGACTTTCGCCCTCCTGGGCTAAGGTATGCTGAACTCTGTAATTACTATATGAGTACTGGAACACTTGATATATTGGACTTGTATCCAAGATTGACCATGTAATGTATCAATTATATAATGTATGTGATGTAACTATATAACCTGAGTTTGTAAAGCACCTTAATCACCCTAAGTGATGAAGTGCTTAATTGTTCACTAGTTTCTCTATCAGCTATCTTACCTTGTCAGAGTATAAGAGACAAATGTATGTGAATGCATGTGTGTGTGTGTATGTATGTATATATGTATATGTACGTATATGTGTGTGTGTATATATGTATGTGTATAAAGTATATGTGGAAGTTGATCAGAATTCCATTTCATCTTTGTAAATGCACATTAATGACACTATGTAAAAGACACATCGAACACTATATGTAGGGCATACGTTAATCTGTGTATTTATGTATTTACGTATGTAACTTAGCCAAGCATTTTAAAAGCACTACAGTCACCTTCTGTGGTTGATTGTTCAATAAACCCCTGAACTATGTTTAACACATCTCTAACCCTATCCATGGAGGACAGAAGTAAATGTATATATGCTGGTTAGCATTGTAAATGTGTGGCCACGTCTGTGGTAGAAAATAATAATAATAAAAACACACACACACACACACACACACACACACACACACACACACACACACACACACACACACACACACACACACACACACACACACACACACTCTCTCACACACACGCAAACACAGTCTTCACGTATTAGTCAGTCTCCAGGCTAATTACGCAGCCACAGGCGCCACCATCCCCCGGGGTACACCACCCACAGGCGCCACCATCCCCCGGGGGACACCACCCACAGGCACCACCATCCCCCGGGGTACACCACCCACAGGCACCACCATCCCCCGGGGTACACCACCCACAGGCGCCACCATCCCCCGGGGGACACCACCCACAGGCGCCACCATCCCCCGGGGGACACCACCCACAGGCGCCACCATCCCCCGGGGGACACCACCCACAGGCACCCCCATCCCCCGGGGGACACCACCCACAGGAGCCACCATCCCCCGGGGGATACCACCCACAGGAGTCACCATCACCCGGGGGACACCACCCACAGGCGCCACCATCCCCCGGGGGACACCACCCACAGGCGCCACCATCCCCCGGGGTACACCACCCACAGGCGCCCCCATCCCCCGGGGGACACCACCCACAGGAGCCACCATCCCCCGGGGGATACCACCCACAGGAGCCACCATCACCCGGGGGACACCACCCACAGGAGCCACCATCCCCCGGGGGACACCACCCACAGGAGCCACCATCCCCCGGGGGATACCACCCACAGGCGTCCCCATCCCCCGGGGGACACCACCCACAGGCGCCCCATACCCCCGGGGACACCACCCACAGGAGACGTCCTCCCCCGGGGGACACCACCCACAGGCGTCCCCCATCCCCCGGGGGACACCACCCACAAGCGCCCCATACCCCGGGGGACACCACCCACAGGAGACGTCCTCCCCCTGGGACACCACCCACAGGAGACGTCCTCCCCCGGGGGACACCACCCACAGGAGACGTCCTCCCCCGGGGGACACCACCCACAGGAGACGTCCTCCCCCCCGGGGGACACCACCCACAGGAGACGTCCTCCCCAGGGGACACCACCCACAGGAGACGTCCTCCCCCGGGGACACCACCCACAGGAGACGTCGTCCCCCCCCGGGGGACCCCGCCCACAGGAGATGTCCTCCCTGGGGACACAAGTTGAGGCGTAACACGAGTCGCTAATTCCCCCTAATAAGTCAGCCATGTTGGCCCAGACAATCACTCGACCGCTCCGATTAATGATGCCTCGGAGGGGGATGATAGAGCCACGCAACCCTGGTATTCAAGGCCGGGATTCTGGCCACTTAGTGGTGTGTGTGTGATCCTTAGCGCCAGCGCTGGCTGGAGGCGGGTTTTGGTAAGAACAGACGGAAATCATTCTGGAATTTGCTCTTCAAATTATTACAATTTGTATCAATCCTCACCGAAGGATTACTGGCTTGTGTATATTATATTAATTTATATTGAATTGGACGGTAGAGCAACTGGGATCACTTTTTGACAGGTCGGCGTTCAATCCCCGACCGTCCACCAAATGGTTGGGCACTATTCCTTTCCCTTCGTCCTATCCTAAATCTTTATCCTGATCCCTTCCAAGTGTTATATAGTGGTGAGGGCTTGGCGCTTTCTTTCGTTATTACCTTCTTTTATGTATGGATTATGTACAAATTAACGCAGGTGTTTATGGCATGGTTCGTGTTCGAGCGTTCTCACTGCCACTGTTTGCGTTCAGTTCTCGTAGAGATTACAGGTATTTACATTATTTTTTTGTATTGTTGTTCTCACAGTTATCTTCAGGTTATCTTCAGATGATTTCGGGGCTTTAGTGTCCTCGCGGCCCGGTCCTCGACCAGACCTCCACTCCCAGGAAGCAGCCCGTGACAGCTGACTAACACCCAGGTACCTATTTTACTGCTAGGTAACAGGGGCCATAGGGTGAGAGAAACTCTACCCATTGTTTCTCGCCGGCGCCGGGATCGAACCCGGGACCCCAGCATCACAAGTCCAGCGTGCTGTCCGCTGGGCCGACCGGCTCCCCATCTACCAGCTACAGCACATCTAATTTCTCCTTTGTATCGGGCTCACAAGACCGCTGGGAGGAGTAACCAGCTTGTTGTTGTTGTTGTTTAAGATTCACTACCTGGAACAAAAAGTTCCAAGTAGCACGGGCTATGGTGAGCCCGTAGTAACCAGCACTGAGGCGCTGACAGAGGCGGACACCAGGAGCCTGAGCTTGGCGCTGGCTTCAGCAACACATACACGCTTCAATGACCCATTTGATAACTCTGAGTCAGTCACTTAAGAGAACATCCTGGCAGATCAGAACATCTTGGTGACCTGATGAACCAACACATCCTGACCATTAAATAACAAAAAGTTATTAATGAAGAACAAACAAATGACTGACGCCGGACAAAGAATGTATTAAAACAAATACAAAATATTCCCATAATACATCTGCATTTTTGTTGTTGCAAAGGTTGCAAGAGGAAGCCAAGTGGATGACGTCACAAGGTCCGAGAGGCCTGAGATAAGCCTGAGGGTGACGGGATGTTCTTGGCAGATATCTTGGGATGCTGCTGCACCCTCTCTACTCACCTAGTTGTGCTGGCGGAGGGTGAGCTCTGGCTCTCTGGTCCCGCCTCTCAACGGTCAATCAACTGGTGTACAGATTCCTGTGTGGTGGTGGTGGTGGTGGTGGTGTTGGTGGTGGTAGTGGTGGTGGTGGTGGTAGTGGTGGTGGTGGTGGTAGTGGTGGTGGTGTTGGTGGTGGTAGTGGTGGTGGTGGTAGTGGTGGTAGTGGTGGTGTTGGTGGTGGTGGTGGTGGTGGTGTGGTAGTGGTGGTGGTAGTGGTGGTGGTAGTTGGTGGTGGTGGTGGTAAGTGATGATGTACCAGAGACTACGGAGAGTGAGGTCTATAGCACTGTATGCCCCGCCTAACAGCCTTGTTGTGTGTGTTGCGTAATAATTTAACTATTCTGACCTTCGAATTCTTTGTCGAATCTGGCCTTAAAGTTGTGGCTGGAGGTGGCTTCCACAACTTCTTCTCTCAGGTCATTCCACTGGTCGACCACCCGTACGGAGTGCGAGTACTTCCTTACAGTCCTTCGGCTCATTTGCGTGTCCATCTTCCACTTACATAATCTCGTCTATCCAACTCTATCTTGTCTACCTTATCAATTCTCCGCGGCATTTTGTATGCTGTGATCATGTCAACTCTATTTCTTCCCGTCTCCAGGTTACGAAGGCTGGCTTCTTTAACATATCCTCATAGCTTAACCCTCTTAGCTCTGGCACCAGTTTTCTTGCAAACCTCCGCACTTTTCCACTTCCAGTTTTATGTCCCAAAAGGTATGGCTTCCTGGCTGCGGTGCTGCATATTCCAGCTTTGGTCTGACCAATGTTGTGTAGACTGCCTTTAATGAACCCTGGTGTAGGTTGGTGAGCCACGCTCTAATGTTTGCCTGTGTAATAATCCCCAACACGGGGATCTTACCCAACCATTCTCCTCCTTTCACTCAACCTATGATTCATTTCACAACTTCAACACCTGTTTTGACTTACATGCATTATACATGTATCAGAGTTGTTTACAATTGATTGTTTATAAGACTGGAGACACAAGACGGAACGCTGCCAACACGAGGACGCTGGGTAAGTATTTCCTCAAGACGGTGTGGGTGTCAGCCATCTTGGATGTGATATCAGAAGGAGTTGACACTGAGCCTTTAATTAAGGGAGGAGGAGGAGGGGGGAAGGGGGGGGGGGACGTGGACCAAGCCAGGTGTTCAGGCTGTCTGGGGTCACTTGTTGATAACCTGAGCAGGAGGCTGGTTGTGCTCCCTCACCACCAGCTGCCACACTCCCTCACCACCAGCTGTCACACTCCCTCACCACCAGCTGCCACACTCCCTCACCACCAGCTGCCACACTCCCTCACCACCAGCTGCCATACTCCCTCACCACCAGCTGCCACACTCCCTCACCACCAGCTGCCACACTCCCTCACCACCAGCTGCCACACTCCCTCACCACCAGCTGCCACACTCCCTCACCACCAGCTGCCACACTCCCTCACCACCAGCTGCCACACTCCCTCACCACCAGCTGCCACACTCCCTCACCACCAGCTGCCACACTCCCTCACCACAATAAAACACTCCAGACAAGAAATTTTAACTCCCAATCATGATCCCAATATTCAAAAGGGGAAGAGACGCGATGCCAGACATCACAGATCGGTGGCACTGACGATTTGGCATTAACATAAAATATGCTCGTAGTTTTTATATTGCCTTTATACGATCTGTTGTTGATTATTATGCCTTGCATCTTCTTAATTGTTCTCCTAAACAATTACAAGGCCTAGATGTAGTACAGAATGATGCCATGCGCATCATCCTGGGTTGTCCTAGAACTGTCAGAATTGTTAACATGAGAAAGGAACTAAACTTACCTTCCATTTACGAAAGAATAGTTCTACTTAGTACTATGTTTTGCGCCAAAACTTTGAAAAATAATTGTCTCCCCAGCTCTATTCAAATTAAATTGAGATCCATTTTAAACAATTCTGACTGTTCCCTCAATCCGCCGCAAAAAGTTGCTTACACTATGTGGCTCAGTTGTTGTGCCTATAATCTTCAGAAACTGAATGTGTCTCTTAACCCTGATAAAACTGTTCTCTATATTCCCCCTTGGAAAGATGTGGAGGTCTCTCTGCATTATACCCCCATCAGTGTAAAACAAATGTATAACACTGACATTTTGAGATGTGTAACATTAGAAGCTATTGACAGTCATCTTCAAATTCTCAAACCGACTGACTCCTATGCCTTTACTGATGGCTCTGTGCAGTTAGGCACTGGTAGAACAGGTTGTGCATGTGCGGTATATAAAGGGAATGAAATGATCATGACTAGTACACAGAGACTGAACAATTGGGCAAGCACGACACAGACCAAGCTATTGGGCATTTATCTAGCCACTGAATACCTTAAGCTCAATGGTGGTGGAGTTATTTTCTGTGACTCTAAAAGTGCTCTGCGCTCCTTAAATAACCCATCACAATGTATGTCTGAAGTAGCTTGTAATATTAAATGGAATGTAATTTTTGCTAATGATAATAACTCTTGTATAAATTTGTGTGGATCCCATCCCATGTTGGAGTTGGAAAACATGACTTTGTAGATCGATTAGCCAATGAGGCTTGCAGGAAAGAAAACATTATGACTTTGGACTATCTAATGCAATTATTAGAAACATACAAATTAAAGAAATTAATTCAGATATAGAAGAACTAAGAAATGCCCAGAGACCTGAAAGCTGCAGTATTAAAAGTTATGATAAGCTTTGTAATAATAGGTATTTGTATGGTCAGCACAGTAACCGGACCAGGCAATGTGATGTAGTAATTGCGCGAATTCGCCTTGGCTATAGACACATCTGGCAGGTCAGTGAGGCTGAGCCACTGCCAGAATATTCAGATTGTAAACTCTGTGATAAACCTTTAATGCATTCACTAGAACACTATATTACTGAATGTGAAACCGTAAAGGACTTTAGACCTCCCGGCCTATTGTACCACCAACTGTGTAACTATTTTATTGACTCAGGTGTTCTGGACGACATCCTCACAATTTATCCAAAATTTGCTTGTCCATTTTAAAGAATGAAGAACAATTGTTCTTTATATTACTTCTAAGCTGCATCACTTATGAACCCATCCCTGCCCTTGTGTGGCAGTGCACAAAAGAAAGTTGTTTTCACATATCCATACATTAAAACATTGATTGTAACCAAGATATATATGTACTTCAGCCTACAGTTTAGACCTATTGTCTTGTGTATGACCCTCTGTCCTGCGTGACAGTGAATACCAACATTATCCTCACTTTAATAAGACTATCAAAATCCTCAAATTAGGCAAAATTGTAATTAATTTTGTCAATAAAGATGTTAATAATAAATAATCTCTTGGCGCCGGCAGATCACCACCATTGCCCGTCCTCCCTTCACATCCCTCCCCTCATCCTCGGCTGGGACCTCCACACACACCTCCCCCCCTCATGATGGGGGAGGGGACCCGTCCCTCGCCCCCTACCCCCTAGGCTCTCCCTCACCCCCTACCCCTTAACAATCCACCTGGCCCCCCTCCTGAAGGCCGAACAGCTCGGGGTATCATAACTTCATCTATATGCTAATGTTGAACAATTAATGGAGGCTTCAGCACAATGACTCCGGCACCGCATAACGCAGCATGAACAGTCCTTGGGGGGAGGGAGGGAAGGAGGGATGGAGGGGGAGAGAGAGAGAGAGAGAGAGAGAGAGAGAGAGAGAGAGAGAGAGAGAGAGAGAGAGAGAGAGAGAGAGAGAGAGAGAGAGAGAGAACCCGTTACCACCAGTCGCTCTCAACATTAACCAAACTTCTCCACTTCAAATACCCAATATTCTGTGCCGATGTCTACACGGTTCACAGTATTCATTATATATCACTAAGTAATATATCACTAAATAATATATCACAGTATATACCAGACCACAACACTTGATGCAACATGCACAAATTAAATGATAACATTACTACTACTTCTTTTAATAATTTAATACAAAATACATAACATTCACACAATGCATGTAATCTTTTGTTTTTACTTAACATAATAATATACACGTAAGTAAGGAAGTGATCAGAAATGTGCTTCAACTAGCTAGCAAGCCGATGTCTTGCTGACAAGCCGATGTCTTGCTGACAAGCCGATGCCTTGCTGACAAGCCGATGTCTTGCTGACAAGCCGATGTCTTGCTGACAAGCCGATGTCTTGCTGACAAGCCGATGTCTTGCTGACAAGCCGATGTCTTGCTGACAAGCCGATGTCTTGCTGACAAGTCGATGTCTTGCTGACAAGCCGATGTCTTGCTGACAAGCCGATGCCTTGCTGACAAGCCGATGTCTTGCTGACAAGTCGATGTCTTGCTGACAAGCCGATGTCTTGCTGACAAGCCGATGTCTTACTGATACGCACCAAAAAAGCCTTAGTCTGCACGTTAATCTACAAAAGGTGTCTAAAATGGTTCGGCCCCACGAGTGCCCTCTAATGCTTAACACTGAGTGGCTGGTTACCTTAATATGATGTTAGTGATGGTATGATTTAAAACTTTGAAATGTCTGGATGGAATTGAGTTAACTCCACCAGTTTGGGAGGCAGATCAGAGCTGTTAACTGTTATCTCGTCGTTTCAGGCTCTGGCAGATGTCTTCAGTACTGGCTGGTTAGTGCATGCTGATTCACCCTTTGAGGGCCAAGTAGGTGTCAGGCAGTGTCCCCCCCCCCCCCTCCTGTCGTCCACTGTCGGTGGTGACGTGGTAGAGGGAAGGAGTGCCGTGACCACCTCCCTCCACCACAGCTCAACGTTGACTGAGACATGAAGAGTAACCACAGGGAAAAAATGTCAATAATCGCTATGATTTGCTGGCGGCACTGTTTTATATTTGAATATCACCCGTGTCATGTGTCTTCTCAGTGAGCCATATTAGAGACCCGTATCATGTGTCCTCTCAGTGAGCCATATTAGAGACCCGTGTCATGTGTCCTCTCAGTGAGCCATATTAGAGACCCGTGTCATGTGTCCTCTCAGTGAGCCATATTAGAGACCCGTGTCATGTGTCCTCTCAGTGACCCATATTAGAGACCCGTGTCATGTGTCCTCTCAGTGACCCATATTAGAGACCCGTGTCATGTGTCCTCTCAGTGAGCCATATTAGAGACCCGTGTCATGTGTCCTCTCAGTGAGCCATATTAGAGACCCGTGTCATGTGTCCTCTCAGTGAGCCATATTAGAGACCCGTGTCATGTGTCCTCTCAGTGACCCATATTAGAGACCCGTGTCATGTGTCCTCTCAGTGAGCCATATTAGAGACCCGTGTCATGTGTCCTCTCAGTGAGCCATATTAGAGACCCGTGTCATGTGTCCTCTCAGTGAGCCATATTAGAGACCCGTGTCATGTGTCCTCTCAGTGAGCCATATTAGAGACCCGTGTCATGTGTCCTCTCAGTGAGCCATATTAGAGACCCGTGTCATGTGTCCTCTCAGTGAGCCATATTAGAGACCCGTGTCATGTGTCCTCTCAGTGACCCATATTAGAGACCCGTGCCATGTGTCCTCTCAGTGAGCCATATTAGAGACCCGTGTCATGTGTCCTCTCAGTGAGCCATATTAGAGACCCGTGTCATGTGTCCTCTCAGTGAGCCATATTAGAGACCCGTGTCATGTGTCCTCTCAGTGATCCATATTAGAGACCCGTGTCATGTGTCCTCTCAGTGAGCCATATTAGAGACCCGTGTCATGTGTCCTCTCAGTGACCCATATTAGAGACCCGTGTCATGTGTCCTCTCAGTGACCCATATTAGAGACCCGTGTCATGTGTCCTCTCAGTGACCCATATTAGAGACCCGTGTCATGTGTCCTCTCAGTGACCCATATTAGAGACCCGTGTCATGTGTCCTCTCAGTGACCCATATTAGAGAACCTGTAGACCACATTGAGTAATAACTAGGCATAGTTATTAGTCCAGTTTTCCTATCACATAAAGCGTGTGCAAATATTGACTGGTGCCAACATACCAACTCACTCTTTTTATGATAAATGGCTGAGTAAAAATGTCTACAATCTCATTAAACTCAACATTGCTTTTAAGTGCACTCTATCTGTCTTCAATATTCCCCTCTATCTGTACCCCACCATTCAAGTGTCATACACACCCGTCACCAAGACAGGTAATGAGAATCTTGCTCTTCTCAAAGCTGTCACACATGAAACAATTGCCTCCTCCAAAGATCTCACGAGCACTGCGTCTACACCGACGGCTCAGTCCAGTCTTCTACTGGACGGACTGCAGCAGCATGTAGCTTTTATAGAAATACTATTTGAACACTGTCAGTGTCAGGTTAAACAACTGGCTGACCTCCACACTAGCAGAACTAGCGGCACTACAACTACCTACTGGAACATTAAAAAACATTGGAGGAGAATTAATATTTGTTGATTCAAAGTCTGATCTTCAAGCAATCGAAAACCTTCCCATGAAGATCTACAGCAAGAACCTCATACTATCCATAATAAATTACCTAATTCCTGCACAGAGTAAAGGGTTTCGAATCTCCTTTGTATGGGTACCATCACACATAAATATAACCCATCATAATGACACAGACATTGCAGCCACATTAGCGTGTAACAAAGATAAAGTTGAATTAGATCTAGGTGTCCCCATCTCTGCTGTCAAAACTGTATTGCTCCAAACACACAGGTCTGATAGGAAATAAATTATTGACTCCCAACGACCTGAAAGCAACAGTATAAAAAGCTATGATTTGTTCCGATCTGAAATCGATGTTTATGGGCAGTACAAAACGTCCACCAGACTGTGCGACACAGTGGTTGCCAGGATCAGGTTGGGTCACCGTTACCTGTGGCAGGTGGTTACCGTTACCTGTGGTAGGTGGCTACAGGTGACGGATCTCCCAATCCAGAGCACTCCAGGTGCAAATTCTCTGAGCAGGAACTGGAACATGATCTGCCCCAGCATCCAGCATCCCAGTGAGCTTGAAGACGCCACACCGGCCTGGATAGTGAAGCCGCCTGCTTCACTATCTGTATGTACAAATTGACGACTATTCCAGTCCTTAATAGTACATATTTCGTGTGTTGGTCGATCTAGCGTCAACTGACTTATTGACGTCAGCGACAGTAAGGATGTGAGGATATTCTCAAGAACGCATTATATAGTAATATATCACTATTACCTGGGAGTGACAGATGTGTTATATGAAAGATACTTCGACACGGCCTCGCTACCCGCCATGTGTTATTAGTCAACACAACACAACATTTTATTGCAAAGAAATTACATGATTTCTCACATTACATTTTTAGCATATAACAATGCCACGGTAGGACTGAAATTTGGCGGGAAAGTAACCAACTAGACAGCGAGCTATGACGAGCTGTGGAAGTTAAATTACAGAGAGTGAAGACGGTTGGGCAGCTTGGAGTGAGTCCGGAGACACCCCCAGAGTCACCACCTGTAGACTACAGCCTTCTCAGCATGACGAGAGCACAAGGTTTTGAGGTGAGCGCACAGTCCTCGGAGATTAATCACCCTCAACTGCCGGGTACAGCGACGTTGCCTCCACCACAGTGCTGGAGAACCACTTTGAGGCGGGACCAAAGAGCCGAAGCTCAACCCCCGCAAGCACAGTTAGGTGAGGTGAGTACTAACACACGCTGGGACGAGGCTACCAGGAAATAAAGAACTGGGAAATAAAAATTAACTATACTTTTAAGTACAGTTCAAGAAAAAGTCAAGTGAGAGGGATAGCAGTTGCCTAAGGTGTTGGGGAGAGGGGGGGTTTGTATCGAGGGAAGGGGGGGGACATAGGGGGGGGGGAGGGGGAATGTGGAGGGGGGGGGGGGGGAGGGGACACCAATGGACACCATCACGACTTGTCAACATCGCCGCCCGCCCTGAGGTCCCCTACCCCCCTCCCCCCCAGAGCCAACACCGGCCCCACAGTATATGCAAATAAGCCCAGATAATTCCTCAGTAAACACCGCTTGCTCTCCTCAACACCCGCAGGAATCATGGTTATCGATCGCTAATACATTTTTTTATTTTATTTTCTTTCCGAGTCACAGAGCTGGGCCCGAGGGCCGGCCGGCCCCTTGAAGCCTCAATCGAAAAAGGAACCTTTTGTGTAGCAATTAACAACATTCCGTTGTTACTACTGGTGCCGCCCCGGCCCTCTCCCACCCATCCCATCCCACCTTTCCTCTCCCCATCTCTCTTCGCTATCCCGCGGCCTTATTGCCTTGGCAGATGGGAGGGGATGGGAGGGAGTGTGTTCCACGGGCGGCCAGCCACCACGGAGCTGGTGCCCGTCACCCTCCACTGACCTCCCTCCTCCGACACACTCACACGTATTGATGTATATTTTAATTCTTAATCCAGAGACGCGAGACGACTCATATAGCATCGTCTGCCAACCAGAGGCGAGATCAAGAACGGACTATATGATTGAACTATCTATAAATCCAACATTATGTTTGTAACTCATCTGTTATGTATGTACTTTGATCTAAATTTGAATTTGAATTTTGAATTTGAACCCAACTGCCGGTCAGGGATGAGCTTGAATGTAAACAAGGAATGAGCTCAAGGAAAGGGAACAATTAAGTACCTATATAATTGTAAACACATACCAGAGATGAGCGAAACAAAACAAAATATTAATTTTTAGAATAGTTCATCACAGAGGCACAGAAGTTGACTTAAGACGATGTAATCCAACACGGGGGAAAAATGTCAGAGTTAAAATTATAATTTTACAATAACTTTTATTTTTATTAAATATCGATGAAAGGTGTGAGGAAAAATAACGAGTGGCAGGTCCTTTAGAAGCGAGAGTGAAGCAGTTTTACGCCGGCAGGTTAATGAGTAATGACTCACATATAATGAGGTTATATGTGAGCTGTCAAGAGAACTCATAGTTGAATAGCTTTCCTCTCAAGAGTTTTGGCCGACGCTCTTGTTAAGCAAATTTACCAACATTCTTTTGCCGTATATCTCAGGCAGTTGATAACGAAGAGGATTGCAACATGATCTCCCCGAACACTAGTACCAGTTATTATACTGCGCCTCACGCCACACTTCTTTGTAAGGTAGACACACGTGGTATAAAGGATGGAGGTGATTCCTACGGTGGCCAGGCCAGGGACAAGGTTAGTTAAAAGAAAGCATTTACAGTCGGGTTGACTGTAAAAACCCTGGTTGGGCTCCGGTTTGGGGCTTCCAGAACCTCCCAGTGAATTCAGTCGCGTTCCGGGTTTGGTACCATCGTGGCCGAGTCGGTTACGGAAGGTATCTGGGCTTCACCAGAAGGCAGGATCGAGTCACTTCATTTTTCTCAAAATGAATTTCACTCATACATCACGTCATTGTGATTTTTTGTGATGTATAAACCTGTTTGGTACACACCAGAAGATAAGGAGACGACGACGTTTCGGTCCGTCCTGGACCATTATGAAGTCGACTTGATAATGGTCCAGTACGGACCGAAACGTCGTCGTCTCATCTGCGGTTTCTCATCAGATGAGAAAACTCATCTTCTGGTGTGTGGTTTAGTCATCATATCATCAGCCACGTTCTTGTGACTTATCGTCTACACCTGTACGGTATAAACTCATCCTGCTACACCTGTACCAATACACCTGTACCAATACACATGTACCAATACACCTGTACCAATACACCTGTACCAATACACCTGTACCCATATAAGGTTCCTATATTCTTACATACTCATGACCGACGCGTGGGGAAAATAACATTGTATTCTGAACTGATAACCTTTAACCTTACTGATTAGTACACAAAAAGTTGCCGAAAGCACAGTGCCAGACAAACCCCCAACATCAGCAGCGATAGACCGACTTATCGGAAAAAAGAGGCTAGATAATAGATATATAAGATAGAAGGCAAGAAATATAGATCTCAGCAGTATACTTAAAGCACATTTGTAAGTAGATAGCAAACATATAGATCTGTCTTGAGGTTATCTTGAGATGATTTCGGGGCTTTTTAGTGAATCCGCGGCCCGGTCCTCGACCAGGCCTCCACCCCCAGGAAGCAGCCCGTGACAGCTGACTAACACCCAGGTACCTATTTTACTGCTAGGTAACAGGGGCATAGGGTGAAAGAAACTCTGCCCATTGTTTCTCGCCGGCGCCTGGGATCGAACCCAGGACCACAGGATCACAAGTCCAGCGTGCTGTCCGCTCGGCCGACCGGCTCCCTTCTGCTAATGTTACTAGATAGCAGCATTAGCCAGACAACAGGCCAGGTCAGGCAGCATTAATCAAAAGACCGGGCCAGGAAGCATTAATCAGACATGAGGTCATGCCAGGCAGCATTAATCAGGCAACAGGCCAGGTCAGGCAGCATTAATCAGACAACAGACCATGCCAGCCAGCATTAGTCAGACACAAGGCCAGGCAGCATTAATCAGACACAAGACCAGGCAGCATTAATCAGACAATAGGCCAGGCCAGGCAGCATTAATCAGACAACAGAGCAGGCAGCATTAATCAGACAACAGGCCAAGCAGCATTAATCAGCCAAGAGGCCAGGGTAGGCAGCATTAATCAGACAACAGACCAGGCAGCATTAATCAGACAAGAGTCCAAGCCAGGCAGCATTACTCAGACAAGAGGCCAGGCAGCATTACTCAGCCAAGAGGCCAGGCAGCATTACTCAGCCAAGAGGCCATGCCAAGCATCATTAATCAGACAAGAGGTCAGGCATCATTACCCAGACAAGAGGCCAGGCCAGGCAGCATTACTCAGACAACAGGCCATGTCAAGCAGCATTAATCAGACAAGAGGCCAGGCAGCATTACTCAGACAAGAGGCCAGGCCACGCAGCATTAATCAGACAACAGGCCAGGCAGCATTACTCAGACACAAGGCCAGGCCACGCAGCATTAATCAGACAAGAGGCCAGGCAGCATTACTCAGACAAGAGGCCAGGCAGCATTTACCAGACAATAGGCCAGACCAGGCAGCATTTATCAGACAAGAGGCCAGACCAGGCAGCATTTAGCAGACAAGAGGCCAGACCAGGCAGCATTTATCAAACAAGAGGCCAGACCAGGCAGCATTAACCAGACAAGAGGCCATGCCAGGCAGCATTAATCAGAAAACAGGCCATGCCAGGCAGCATTACTCAGACAATAGGCCAGGCCAGGCAGCATTACTCAGACAATAGGCCAGGCCAGGCAGCATTAATAAAAAAACAGGCCAGGCCAGGCAGCATTAATCAGAAAACAGGCCAGGCCAGGCAGCATTAATCAGACAACAGGCCAGGCAGCATTAATCAGACAACAGGCCAGGCAGCATTAACCAGACAAGAGGCCAGACCAGGCAGCATTAATCAGACAAGTGTCCAGACCAGGCAGCATTACTCAGACAAGAGGCCAGGTCAGGCAGCATTACTCAGACAAGAGGCCAGGCCAGGCAGCATTACTCAGACAAGAGGCCAGGCCAGGCAGCATTAACCAGACAAGAGGCCAGGCCAGGCAGCATTACTCAGACAACAGCCCATGCCAGGCAGCATTACTCAGACAATAGGACAGGCCAGGCAGCATTAACCAGACACGAGGCCAGGTCAGGCAGCATTACTCAGATAAGAGGACAGGCCAGGCAGCATTACTCAGACAAGAGGCCAGGCCAGGCAGCATTAACCAGACAAGAGGCCAGGCCAGGCAGCATTACTCAGACAACAGCCCATGCCAGGCAGCATTACTCAGACAATAGGACAGGCCAGGCAGCATTAACCAGACAAGAGGCCAGGTCAGGCAGCATTAACCAGACAAGAGGCCAGGCCAGGCAGCATTAATCAGACAACAGGCCAGGCAGCATTAATCAGACAACAGGCCAGGCAGCATTAACCAGACAAGAGGCCAGGCCAGGCAGCATTAACCAGACAAGAGGCCAGGCCAGGCAGCATAGGTCAACGCGAGCAGCATGACAGGGGTAAGCGAGGTAAACACTAACGTTCGGCCAGCGTTAACAAATGGTAATTATATTCATGGTTTATTAAGGCTGCATTACCTGGCTGGCTTTGCCTGGTCTCCTGGGCTCTGCTGTCTGGGCTCTGCTCTAGCTGCTCTGCTGCCACTCAACGCTCACACTCTTTAGTGCCGTCACTCATCACACACTCTAATTGGCACTCGTGTGATGAGGCTGTTGATGATGTGGTGTGGAGGAGAGATGAGGTCAGTGGCCCGAGTGATGAGGCTGTTGATTGTCATGTTTCACAATTTGGGGAGCCGGTCGGCCGAGCGGACAGCACACTGGACTTGTGATCCTGTGGTCCTGGGTTCGATCCCAGGCGCTGGCGAGAAACAATGGGCAGAGTTTCTTTCACCCCTGTTACCTAGCAGTAAAATAGGTACCTGGGTGTTAATCAGCTGTCACGGGCTGCTTCCTGGGGGTGGAGGCCTGGTCGAGGACCGGGCCGCTGGGACACTAAAGCCCCGAAATCATCTCAAGATAACCTCATCATCTCAAGAGATCCCCCACACCCTGCATGAAGGACTGCCAGGGGAATATCTTATACGTACTCTGACTTCCTTTATTTGAAGTTGAAATTTCGACTTCGGATTTTTTTCAGTATATACCGCTGGGAAAGGGGCAGACAGTTGGTGTGGGACTACACTTGTGTATCCACCCTGGCTGACACCTATGTACACCTCGGTGCTGATCAAGCAGGTGGGGCGGCCAACCACAGGGAAATAGCAAAATCAGTCAAATACAAGCGATTGGAAGGTCAATATACCTTTGTTCCCATAGCATCTGAGACGCATGGCCCCTGGGGTAAGAGTGCCTTGGGATTTCTCAATGAATTGGATTCCAGGATCATTGACGTCACCAGAGACCCAAGGGCTGCCAGTTTTTTGTTTCAGCGCCTCAGTGTGGAGATCCAGAGGAGAAACGCCTGCTGCGTCCTCGGTTCCTGTCCGAAAGCGGAGGAGCTCCAAGAGATCCATAACCTTTAAGTACTCATTGTATCAACTAATGTACATCTTGTAACCTTTAAGTGTCTAATAAAGCACAAAAAATACAAAAGTAAGGGGCTGGTAGGAGAAAAGTAAGGTGTATGGAGTGAACCTAAACATTCCCTCTAATGCGTTATGTGTGGTTTCCTCCGAGGCTAAGGGTCCCCTTCTTCCACCCAGACTTTATAAAATTATATTTATTTTACTGTTGTATGCCGAACTAAAGCACAGCTTAGAGCTGCCGAGAACAGCATGTGGAGACGGAACACCAGAGAGCCCGTCTCAGAGATGTTCTAGTCGACGGAGCACACATTTTGTCCCTAGACTGACGGGAAAGTGCAGTCAGGTGAGACATTTAGTGTGTGTGTGTGTGTGTGTGTGTGTGCGTGTGCGTGTGCGTGTGTGTGTGTGTGTGCGTGTGTGTGTGTGTGTGTGTGTGTGTGTGCGTGTGCGTGTGCGTGTGCGTGTGCGTGTGTGTGTGTGTGTGTGTGTGCGTGCGTGCGTGTGCGTGTGCGTGTGTGTGTGTGTATGTGTGTGTAAATTAGGAAAAACTATTAGCGATCATATATGTGATAGCAGATAACCAGAGCGTAAATTTAAAATATAAATTGCTTGAGCGTTGTGGTGTAAATCACCCACATGATGAAAGGTGGCTCTGACGCTGTGGTCACTTCTGGCAACCCGGGAAACTCTCCAATTGTAATTTACTTTGAAGTTATCTGTAATCGCTCGCGCGCACACACTCACACACACACACACACACACACACACACACACACACACCTGTATTTACCTAGTTGTGCTTCAAATGTAGATATGATAGAGCCCAGTAGGCTCAAGAACCTGTACACCAGTTGATTGACAGTTGAGAGGCGGGACCAAAGAGCCAAAACTCAACCCCCGCAACCACAAATAGGTGAGTACACACCTGCAGAGTTGGTCCGAGAAATAACAGCTGGATTTCCTGACTTTACCTGAGAGCCACTAACCCTATTGGCCTCGAAAGGACAGGAAGCCGGCGGCTTGTCGAAGGTCCCCCTCCCCGATTTGCCTTGACGATCTTTTCTAGCTGTACTTTAAAAGTTAACAAGAGTTTTGTCATATACGGCATGGGCGGGTAGGCGGTTCCATGGGTTAATAACCCTATTGGTGACAAAGCATCTAATGTTCTTAGTGCTACATTGTGGCCAGTTGACCTTGAAATCATTGCTTCTTGTTTATATTACATCTGATCTTTTGCTTTTACTGAAAAAAATTTCAGTTGAAACTAAAATTCAAGACAGAAGGCGCAAAGTGATGGAGATGGGCGCCGCTGTGAGGAGGAGGGAGAGGGGAGGACGGTGTAGAGCAGCGAGGCTCTATGTCTCTCTGTAACCCCCCACACACAGAGGGACAAGAGTGGATATAACACAACTCTAGCTCCAGAGGCACGTGTAAACAGCATACCAGCAGCATGCTCTACGTCTGGTCAACATCACAACAGTATTTAGCAACAAATCAAGCAGGATCCCTTGATTGTTTCCAGCGTACGTTATATATATATATATATATGTGAGATTGGGTGGAAATAAACAGGAGCTGCATAGTATGGGCAAAAGGCTTTCTGCAGTTACTTTCATTCTTATGTTCTTATAAATAACGTGACATTTACTCTCAAAGTCCGCAGACACGCCCTAGAACCCCTGCCTCAAAATGCACATAGCCAAGGTTAAAAAGGAACAGAACATAGCCCCGAAGTGTGTGGGATGGCGTAGGTTGTAAAGTGAGACATTAAAATACCTTGAAGGATTAATAGAGCGGAAAATAGACAGTGTTCAATAAATACCGACAGACAAGAGGAAATGGACGGAAGCTTGTGAAACAGGTGCTATCAACACTTTTTTGTTAGTTAAGCGTAACAATCGTTCGAAAATAGAATGAACTAAACGAGCAGGTTGTAGAAGCCGCTTGCATTTATATATATAACTAGCTGTAGCTGTGTTGCTATGGCTCAGCAGTGCATGTGCGTTGCTGAGCCACAGCAACCGTCCCCTCGTCCTCCCCACCATTCCCCACTCCCTCGTCCGATGCATTCCTAAATTATCTGATGTTCCCATCAGAAATTTGGGAACATCAAATGATCTATGTTCCCATCACTGAAAAATACGAACAGTTAAAAAAAATAAATGAAAAAAAACATAAAAAAAACTATACTCACGAAATGAACAGTATGGTAAACAACACAGCTCAATTCCAAAGCAATGTCACACAAAATAATTAAATCAAAATGAAAATAAATCGAAATCTATGAAAATTCCATTTATCAATGCAATCGAAAACATTGAAATGGAATGGTAACATATTTAGTGCAGCGTGTGTTGCTCTTACGTGCAACAGATGGCGCTGTTTTTCAAAAAAACATGTTTTTCCTGTCACAGATAAGGCATGTATATAGTAGGTATATAAAAACACGCGCCTATTCGAATGCAACGTTGTGTCAAAATTTTAAAGCCATCTTTAAAGAGGTTTCGATGATTTCCCTTACATGAAAAACACACGAAAAACACAGTAAAAAAAAAAATGTTTTTACCCATCACAGACGTGACATCTATATAGTATGTATATACAAACCCGCTCGTATGCGAATGGAACGTTGTGTCAAAATTTCAAAGCAATCGGTGAAGAACTTTCAGAGACTAGCGATTTTGAACAAACGAACATTTACATTTTTATTTATATAAATTGGTTGACACGCAATATATTATATATATATATATATATATATATATATATATATATATATATATATATATATATATATATATATATATATATATATATATATATATCTTCCTTCTGAAGATGTAACATACGAAAGTACTTAAGGTAATTCCTGTTTCAATTCTTCCTCCGTGGTCTGACACTGTCATATTTAAAGAAATTTGGGAACAAATTGATTGGCGCTACAAAAGATCAGAGAGCAAAAAGTTTCTTGTTCCAGCGCGTCAGTGTTGCGATTCAGAGGGAAAATGCCTGTTGCGTCTTGGGCACGAGTCCAGCTTCGGAGGAATTCGAAGAAGTGTTTGACTTGCAACAATGATCGAACCCGTCTGTGACATTTATCAATGTTTCACCATTGTCGTGTTTTACATTGGTTGTTTTGGTTGTGTTGTGTATGTGTTAAGGCCACATTTGTAATTATATATATATATTTATATATATATATATATATATATATATATATATATATATATATATATATATATATATATATATATATATATGTTGTATCTAGTAACCAGAATAAAGTACTCGGCTTACTATGCAAGGGCCGATTTGCCTAATAAGCCAAGTTTTCCTGAATTTATATATTTTTCTATTTTCTTCTTACGAAATGATAAAGCTATCCATTTTATTATGTATGAGTTCATTATTTTTTAATTTGAGTTAAAACTAAGGTAGATATATGTCGTAACCTAACCAACCCTACCTAATCTTAGCCTAACCTAATCTAACATAACTTTGTCAATAATTTATATTCTTAATATAATAATAATAATAATTCAAATGGACCAATTGGAAGCAATTTGTTGAAAATAAAGAAAATCACTCGGTCTATTAGGCAAATCGGGCCTTCCATAGTAGGCCGAGAAGTGCGTTCTGGCTACTAGGTACGACACATTATATATATACAGAGAGAGAGAGAGAGAGAGAGAGAGAGAGAGAGAGAGAGAGAGAGAGAGAGAGAGAGAGAGAGAGAGAGAGAGAGAGAGAGAGAGAGAGAGAGAGAGAGAGATATTAGTAGAGCGAGACACAGGTTGAAGGAAGATGAACATGAAGAGTCTCTGACAGTGTCAGCGGGATATCATCTTAGTCTTATTTATTGTCAAGGATAAGATTGTACTCCCGCCTGCATTACTCAGGCCCCTTGGACCTGTGGACAGGTGGGAGGGGGGAGGATTGTCACCCACCACCACACACACCCTACCACCCACCACCACACACACCCTACCACCCACCACCACACACCCTACCACCCACCACCACACACCCTACCACCCACCACCACCACCACCACACACCCTGCCACCCACCACCACCACCACATGCCTTGTAAAGTGCAGCAGAAATGAACCAGGTGGAGAGTGATGGCGCGTCTCGTCAAGACTGACTACGTCACAAAAAATCCCCAACATTTAGAAATGGAAATTCGTGTCTGACAAACTAGATTGAGTTTTATAACCAGTTTACTAAAATAAGACAAGAAAATGATACCTAGTTAGACTGTATTTTTTCTAGACTATCAAAAACCACTGGACACTGTTCCCCCAGCCAGGCTGGGGCGACTGGGTAAGGGAGTACCTGAAGGACAGAAAGCAGAGAGTCACAGACAGAGAAGACAGTCACAAGCTCGAGGAATGTAATGAGTGTGGAGTCCCACAAGGCTCTTTCCTGGGACCGATGCTGTACCTAATTGATGTGAACGACCTTACCCCAGGGAATGAGCTCAGACATGTCGATATTTGCTGATGCGAAGCTGATGAGGAACGTGAAGATAGAGGAGGACTGCAGGGAGTTACAGGAGGAACTTGACAAACTCCAGGAGTGGTCAGACAAATGGTCGGGGGAATTTAGTCCCAACAAGTGTAAGGTAATGAAGATGGGACAGGAAGGGAGGAGACCAGAAGCCATCTACACCATAAGGGGAAGACAGCTACAGAAATCAGAAAGATCTGGGAGTGGCTATGAGTCCAACACTAACACCGGAGACACACATAAACAGGATAACATCGGCGGCATATGGGACGCTGACAAATATAAGAACATCGTTTAGGAACCTAAATCAGGACTCCTTCAAGGCAAGCTACACAACATTTGTTGGATCAATAATATAATATGCAGCACCGGCATGGAATCCGCACCTTGTGTAGCATAAATCCAAAATTTAATGGACCCTGGTTTAATGGTTTGCAACAAGATTGAGCTAAGAGGAATAAGCTGCGAACATAGGCTAATGGAGCTAAATCTCACTACCCTAGAGGACAGAAGGAACAGAGGGGCATATGATCACAACGTACAAGATACTGAGGGGGAATAAATAAGGAAAGCCAGCAGCCGGAGCCCCGGAGCTTACCTGATGTGTGTGTGGGAGTTGATGGTGGCCAATATGATGACGTAAGGAATGACGTAATGATAAATCCTCGTCATGTTCACCATTCACGGCGTTGGGAGCACAATGACGTAAGTGATGACGCGGATGATGATCGTCATGCTCACCAATCAGCGCCTTTTGTGGGTAGTGACGTAATAGATGACGCAGATGATGACCGTCATGCTCGCCAATCACCGCCTTTTGAGGGTAGTGACGTATGAGGCGGCGCATCTGATGCTCGTGAGGACCACCAATCACGGGCTGGGGTGTGGTGACGTCACCACATCACAGTGCTCACCCCACTGACCAATCACACACTCGCTACACTCAACACTTTGGGCAACACACTTAAGTCTGTACGATTGTTTACACAAAATAATTTTTTGTTTATAGATCATACTTAGTAAATTCATCCACAGTATTGATCGATTTTCTCACTATTTTTAATCGTCACATTATTGATCAAACCTTTATTACTCATCTTGTTCTTGACATTATTACTCAATGGAGTAAGAGAAGGGGAAACGAGTCACCTGGACAAATTAAATCACTTGGACAAATTAAATCACTTGGACAAATTAAATCACTTGGATAAATTAAATCACTTGGACAAATTAAATCACTTGGATAAATTAAATCACTTGGACAAATTAAATCACTTGGACAAATTAAATCACTTGGACAAATTAAATCACTTGGACAAATTAAATCACTTGGACAAATTAAATCACTTGGACAAATTAAATCACTTGGACAAATTAAATCACTTGGACAAATTAAATCACTTGGATAAATTAAATCACTTGGACAAATTAAATCACTTGGATAAATTAAATCACTTGGACAAATTAAATCACTTGGACAAATTAAATCACTTGGACAAATTAAATCACTTGGACAAATTAAATCACTTGGACAAATTAAATCACTTGGACAAATTAAATCACTTGGACAAATTAAATCACTTGGACAAATTAAATCACTTGGACAAATTAAATCACTTGGACAAATTAAATCACTTGGACAAATCGATTCACTTGGACATATTTATTCATTTGGACAAACGAGTCAATTTCTCTCGTTGGCAGATCACCAGAAATGTGAATAATTCAATGGTTAGCGACGCGAGGCGCTGACATTATTGCTCCACAAAGTATTAAAGTCAAATTTTTCTATGCTCATTTTTATGTAAATCTTCGAGATGTGGTTTTAATTCACACCCGCGCCAAACACCCGCGCCAAACACCCGCGCCAAACACCCGCGCCAAACACCCGCGCCAAACACCCGCGCCAAACACCCGCGCCAAACACCCGCGCCAAGCACCCGCGCCAAACACCCGCGCCAAACACCCGCGCCAAACACCCGCGCCAAACACCCGCGCCAAACACCCGCGCCAAGCACCCGCGCCAAACACCCGCGCCAAACACCCGCGCCAAACACCCGCGCCAAGCACCCGCGCCAAACACCCGCGCCAAACACCCGCGCCAAACACCCGCGCCAAACACCCGCGCCAAACACCCGCGCCAAACACCCGCGCCAAACACCCGCGCCAAACACCCGCGCCAAACACCCGCGCCAAACACCCGCGCCAAGCACCCGCGCCAAGCACCCGCGCCAAACACCCGCGCCAAACACCCGCGCCAAGCACCCGCGCCAAGCACCCGCGCCAAACACCCGCGCCAAACACCCGCGCCAAACACCCGCGCCAAACACCCGCGCCAAACACCCGCGCCAAGCACCCGCGCCAAGCACCCGCGCCAAACACCCGCGCCAAACACCCGCGCCAAGCACCCGCGCCAAACACCCGCGCCAAACACCTGCCGGTGTGTGCGACTCAGCTATTCAAGATCTGCAAAAACGAAACAAGAAATTAACTCATGAAATGCTGTAAGGTTTCAAGCGTAACTTTGCTGTCACAAAGACTTAAACATGTCCCTGTGATGGCTGCGTACGAAATATGATTAAATTAATCATTTAGATCAATAGTTCAGAGAACACGGGTTTCTTGCTAACAGAATAGCGATAATTATTGATTCCTATTCTGTATGTCAGGGTCAATACACACGACAATTAATATCCCTCCCTATCCCTTCCCATTAGTCATATTTTGGAAGCGATGGAAGCTAATTATTTATATATATATTTCTATGTTCTCTCATAAAGCAACCCAAAAAAAAGGTTCGTCGTCTTAATGTATATTGCATGTTAGATATTCAGATAAAAAAAAAACTGGTTAGAGAAAATGGCGGGAGTGAGGCGAGGCGGAGAGGGGCCACCTCGAACCACGACCCCAAGGCCAAGCCAAGCCGCTAATGATTCCTCTCCACTCAAACATTGACCGCCAATATTTGATTAATGTCTTCACCTTATTCTATGATTATATAATTTTGTTTATTTTTTTGGTCTGAGAATAGGTATTGCTAAGCCATTATTAATATTTTTGGGGTAATTTTTGTCTGCAGCTTGTCTGCTGATTTTTTGTTTCCTGGCGAGCCAATGACCTTTGGTGATTGGGTGATTTGGTTTTTTCTCCTTTGTTATGAGTCCTGCTGTAAGGGGTTAGTGAGAGAGTCTGTTAAGAGTCCGAGAGTTAAGTTAGTCTGGCAGAGAGTTAAGAGTCTGCCTTACACTGATGATATTATGGCAGACAAATTAGGCCAGAAGCTCTGCATTTAAAAGGAGAACAGTAGAACGAGGTTACATTATCTCTTGATAAAACAAGGCTTCTCCAGCTGATTACCATGAATGAGATGAGTGTGGAGACAGGCGAGTCTTATTAATACATCTCATAATCGAGGCCACTGGTGGAAATCTTGCCCACAAAAGCTAAGCAAAATTATTGTTGGTAATAGATTTAGAATGAACATAAAATATTCTTGTATTGTTCAGAGGGTCTGTATAAGCTCTCTAGTTGACTGTCGTGCCTTACATCCTCTTAAAGTTTTCTCGTAAACAATTATAAAGCCAAGATGCAGTAGACAGTGAGTGCTCACCATCCTGGGTATCTCACTGTTTTTGTCTATGAGAGAATAGGCCAAATTAACGCTATGGGTTGTATTAAATAGTTGGAACAATAAGAACCCTCCCCCCCACCAGCAGCAGTATTCAAGGGACAGTGAGTTCAATCCTTAACAACTCTATGTTCTCTGTCATCCATAAATAATTAATTTCATTGAATTAATTCAATAATTCATTATTTCATCCATAAATAATTCAATTCATTTACACCCGGTAATTATATCGTGGCCTAGTCGAGTAAGGCAGCGTCTGGGATCATCCCGGGTTCGTAAGGTTCGAACCCTCATCACGGCCCTTGTGACTTTGTTCATTACTGACTATATTTTCCCTGGAAACATGTCCGAGACTCTACATATTATACACGAATCAATTTAGCGCAACATTTTAATACTTAAGCTTTGAGATTCATAACATTGAAAAAGTATTGAAAGTAATGTTCAGAATCTCAAACTGAATATTATGCTTTTCTTGAGTGTTCTGTATAAGCACGAACAGGTAAAAATACCATTTGAGTTTTTGCAATTTATCAAGAAAAATGAACCAGTCTGGCATGCAAATATTGAGCGCCTGAGTGAGCACAGCACAAGCTGAGGTACTGGGCACTTACCTACCCACAGAGTACCTTACACTACAAGGCGGGTGAGTGGTAGTGTGTGTGACTAAAGTGTACTGTAGTCTTTAAACAACCCATCATAATCATGCCTCAAGTGACTTGTCAGATTATTGGAACTTATAGGAACTTGTTGACCAGACTACACACTAGAAAGTGAAGGGACGACGACGTTTCGGTCCGTCCTGGACCATTCTCAACTCAATGAGTCCATTCTCATCGACTTGAGAATGGTCCAGGACGGACCGAAACGTCGTCGTCCCTTCACTTTCTAGTGTGTGGTCTGGTCAACATACTTTAGCCACGTTATTGTGACTCATCGTCTGCTTATAAGAACTTATAGGAACATCGATAACGACCTTTCCTCTAAATTAGTGTACATCCAGTGATAAACTTGTATCAATTAGTGTTCATCCAGTGATGAACTTGCAATAATTCAGACAAGTGACTCTCGACCTTTTAATGCAATTAATAAAAATACAAACTAAAACTAATTAATTTTGTTTTAGAACAAAGCCCTGGCCATATATCAGAGCGCTGCAGCGCTCATTGCTACGACAACATGTGCAATAATTGCCATTAGTGTGAACACTGCATAATGGGACTCAACAACGTGACGTTGCACGAAATATATCGACACATCTTGTTGCAACTTACCGAGGCTTAATCATTCACTTCAGCACTATATTATTAAATGTAAAACTTTAAAAAAACTGATCTGGACTAATGTATAATCAATTTTTAACAATTTCATTAACTCTGTTATCTTGGAAGACAAACTATCATAATTTTTTATGTCCATAGTACGAATTAAAGTCAATTCAGAAGATGATTTCAATCGTCTTTCGTGGCTGTGGAAGGACGCAAGACTACTAGTGTCTCAACATTAGTCAACATTTGCAATTAAATATTGAAAGTTAAAATATAATAATGTTTGGCGAGGCACGCTATAGCCTCATAACTGTTTAAACTGTGATCTTGCTTCAGGACGATTGGTCTTCTTGTCCTCAGTGGCGCCCACACCTTCCCTCCTCTGCCCACACCTTGCCTGGTGGGCTGGGGGCAGGTGTGGGTGGTGACGGTGGGCGGGCAGCAGGTGTGGGTGGTGAAGGTGGGCTGGGGGCAGGTGTGGGTGGTGACGGTGGGCTGGGGGCAGCAGGTGTGGGTGGTGAAGGTTGGCGGGCAGCAGGTGTGGACGGTGACGGGGAGGGGGGGGGGGGGGGGGGAGAAAGTGGCCCCGAGCGAGGCCTTAACATGCCCCGGCCAAAACCAATATTTAAACCACTAAGTGTCGGAGCAAACTTCTTAGTGGCAAGTGCAAGGAAACAATAGAATGGAAGGAGAAAACCACCAAAGATTAAATCAAGATAAAAGACAGCGCCGATAAATATAATAAAACAATAAGGCCAAAAAGCATTATTGACGACGTCCGCGGGACAAGACTTTAGTGATTTGTGGCTCGCAGTAAAGACCTTAGACTTGTGTTTAAGTGTGTGGCCAGGGACTGTCTTGTGTCCTGGCCAGGGGCTGCCTAGCGTCCACCAGCGTCCTCCTGGCCAGGGGCTGCCTAGCGTCCACCAGCGTCCTCCTGGCCAGGGGCTGCCTTGGGTCCTCCTGGCCAGGGGCTGCCTTGGGTCCTCCTGGCCAGGGGCTGCCTTGGGTCCTCCTGGCCAGGGGCTGCCTTGGGTCCTCCTGGCCAGGGGCTGCCTTGGGTCCTCCTGGCCAGGGACTGTCTTGTGTCCTGGCCAGGGGCTGCCTAGCGTCCACCAGCGTCCTCCTGGCCAGGGGCTGCCTTGGGTCCTCCTGGCCAGGGGCTGCCTTGGGTCCTCCTGGCCAGGGGCTGCCTTGGGTCCTCCTGGCCAGGGACTGTCTTGTGTCCTGGCCAGGGGCTGCCTAGCGTCCACCAGCGTCCTCCTGGCCAGGGGCTGCCTTGGGTCCTCCTGGCCAGGGGCTGCCTTGGGTCCTCCTGGCCAGGGGCTGCCTTGGGTCCTCCTGGCCAGGGACTGTCTTGTGTCCTGGCCAGGGGCTGCCTAGCGTCCACCAGCGTCCTCCTGGCCAGGGGCTGCCTTGGGTCCTCCTGGCCAGGGGCTGCCTTGGGTCCTCCTGGCCAGGGGCTGCCTAGCGTCCTCCTGGCCAGGGGCTGCCTTGGGTCCTCCTGGCCAGGGGCTGCCTAGCGTCCTCCTGGCCAGGGGCTGCCTAGCGTCCTCCTGGCCAGGGGCTGCCTAGCGTCCTCCTGGCCAGGGGCTGCCTAGCGTCCACCAGCGTCAGCTTGACAGTGTTCACCTAACACCATCTAGGAGGACGTGAGGTCCAGCTCATCCTGACTCTCCTAGCTAATCGTCTTGTCTTTGATGCTTTTTTTAGTTTCAATTTCCCAAGGTGTTGACTTCGTCGTTATATGTTGCCTTCACGTTGTGGATGGAGGTGGCTTCTACAACTTCATCTTACAGAGCATCCCACGTGTTGACCATGACCCACCCTTTTGACCATGTCGTAGCTCAGTCGATTAAGGCAGCGTCTGGGATGCTCTCGGGCATAGGTTCGAATCCTCATCACGGCCCTTGTGGATGTGTTGACCACCCGTGCATGGAACCAGTATTTCTTTACATTCCTTTGAATCATTTTCGTTTCCGGTTTCCGTCTGTTTTTCTCCTCTAGAGCTGTAAGATTCAGCGCCAAAAATGCATCTTCGCAATTTAGTCCTCTTAATTCTGACTGAAATTTTGTTGCAAACTTCTGAACTTCTCCAAGTTTTTATGTTGCAGGTCGTGCGGATTCTTGGCCGGTGTCACATATTCTAGTATGTGTTTTATATATAGACCGTCTTGAAAGAGTCTTTATATAGGTTTTTAAATGCCGTTCTAAAGTTTGTCAGCTTTTCATATGCTGCTGATGTTATCTTGGAAATGTGTGCCTGTGGTGTTAGTGTTTGAATTATATGAGTGGCGCTGCCCAATAAACTCGCCCCTCGGGGCAAAATTTAAATTTAATCTACTATTTTCCTGTTTCTCATTCATGTAGCTGCTTTCCCCTTATAATGTAGATTCCTACTTGTCTCCTGTTTTAAGCACAGGTGGCTTAAAAGCTCTCAGCCTGCTACTCCTGGTAGCAGGCTGAGAGCTTTCCTTTCCCTTGGCTCATGGTAAGTAAGTAATTATTAGAGAAGGCACCAAGCCGGGAAGGCTATGTAGCACCATCAAAGGTGCTGAATAATCAGAGGGCGCTAAATATCACTGAGGATGCCAATATGAAAACAGAAACGCATAAGGCAAACGATATCAAAAGTATCCGATTCATCAAGAATTCTATCAAGGGACAAGTGACCGCGAGGGACGGTCGGAAAGCAAGACACACGCTCGTCCTGGAAGTCAAGACATTCGACAAGGATATGCACAACTGTAAGAGGGACAATGCAGTTTGGAAAATAAGGAGCAGGGCAGTGCTCCATTAAGTGACCGTGAGTTAAGCGTGTATGGCCAATACACAGCCTTGCCAGAGCTGTTTCCCATCGCCGGTTACGGTGGTAAGAGGAAGGCCACAGGGACACACTACCCTCAAGAGTACGCAGTTTGTTACCAGTAACAGAAGACCAACAAGCTTGCCAACGGGTAAGGATGGAGGAATGATTAACTGGGTAAAAGTCGGAATAAGGAATACCTTTACGGGAGATGGGACAAGTGCGGGATAGCTTCCTTAGCGGCAGCATCCGCACGCTCATTTAAAGAGACACCAACATGGCTGGGAATCCAGCAAAACTCTACTGTCATAAATCTACTGGAGATAAGAAACAGCCAATGTTGAATCTCGACGACCACAGGATGGACTGGATTAAAGGACTCCAGAGCCATGAGGGCACTGTGAGAGTCAGCCACAACCACAAAGGAGGACTGACAGCGAGAAAGCAGGAGACGAAGAGCATAGAGAATAGCATAAAGTTCTGCCGTGAAGATGCTAGTCTCTGGAAGCAGGCGATACATATAGGTGTGGTCAGGAAAAACAACAGAGTAGCCCATACCGTCGGCAGGCTTAGACCCATCGGTGAAGATGGAAACTGAGCGGGAATGTGAAGAAAAGTGTTCAAGGAAAAGACGTTTCAGAACCGTAGGAGGAGTAAAAGCTTTAGTGATGTGGGTCAGGGATTTGCAATAGTGAGGAAGGGGACCCTCCATGGGGGTAAGGGCGGAACAACACGAGGAGAAATATTAGTAATACTAATCGAAAGAGAATGTTGCAGACGAGACAACCGGACAGAAAGAGGGAGGTGGTGAAGGGGAACAGGAACTACAGAGAGGGAAAAATCAAAGCACGACACAGACATGAGTGAGGGTGTTGTAAGGACCGCACAAGGTAGCGAAGACTGTAACGATCTGGGCGGTCCTGGAGAGACAGGAAGCCAGTGTCAGCGTACAAGCTGAGGACGGGAGTGGAACGAAAAGCACCAGAGCTGAGGCGCAACCCAGTATGGTGCAAAGGATAAAGTCGGCGAATAGCAGAAGGAGAAACAGAAGAGTAAGCAGTGCAACCATAATCGAGTTAGCCTTACCCACTAGTTTAAATGGCATACAACCCGCTAATCGGTTAACCAGGTACCCAATTACTGCTGGGTTAACAGAAGCGCACCATTAAGGATTGGTGGCTAGTCAATCCACCCAGGCCAGGACTCGAACCCCATGTCATATCACTCGCGAGGCTTGTGGTGAGTTACCACTGCGCCACGCCCTTTCTTTCCCATCTCAACCCGTCCTCCAAACAAAGACCCAAAGTCTATTCCAGGCACCCGTCAAACCCCCTGTTTATGCAACCCATCCTCAGACCAAGTCCATTCCATCCAGCCGTCGACCCCAAAGACGCATTCATCAATTTTAACATGCTGTTCATTCAAAACAGAACTTTTCTCATATATAAATGGTGTTTAGGTTCTGTTGGCAATTATTTATATTTGTATTACGTGTGTGAAGTATTTACAGTCTTGTGGTTCGAACAAAAGTCGTCAGCGAAGCACGTGTTCCGGAAGTGTTCGGACGTCATCAGTGGTGAGTCGCTCGTGTGTAAACCGTTTTTCATTCATTTCCGTTTTTCGGTGTAAACCGTTTTTCACACACACACACACACACACACACACACACACACACACACACACACACACACACACAAGGGAATTGATAGGGTAGATAAAGACAGGCTATTTAACACAAGGGGCATACGCACAAGGGGAAACTGAGTGCCCAAATGAGCCACAGAGATATTAGAAAGAACTTTTTTAGTGTCAGAGTGGTTGACAAATGGAATGCATTAGGAAGTAATGTGGTGGAGGCTGACTCCATACACAGTTTCAAGTGTAGATATGATAGAGCCCAATAGGCTCAGGAATCTGTACACCTGTTGATTGACGGTTGAGAGGCGGGACCAAAGAGCTCAACCCCCGCAAACACAACTAGGTGAGTACACACACCTGGCCAACTATAGGTCCAGA
>NC_091155.1:28607817-28630317 GCF_040958095.1 Procambarus clarkii
GCCTAATAAGCCAAGTTTTCATGAATTAATGTTTTTTCGTCTACCTAACCTACCTAACCTAACCTAACCTAGCTTTTTTTGGCTACCTAACCTAACCTTACCTATAAATATAGGTTAGGTTAGGTTAGGTAGGGTTGGTTAGGTTCGGTCATATATCTACGTTAATTTTAACTCCAATAAAAAAAATTGACCTCATACATAGAAAAAAGGGTTGCTTTATCATTTCATAAGAAAAAAATTATAGTAAATATATTAATTCAGGAAAACTTTGCTTATTAGGCAAATCGGGCCTTGAATAGTAGGCTGAGAAGTGAGTTCTGGCTACTAGGTACGACATATATATATATATATATATATATATATATATATATATATATATATATATATATATATATATGAATGATTGTGTGTGTATGAGAGGAGGATGTGGAGTGGAGTGTGTGAGAGACAAGGACACACACACACATACACACACACACGTACACACACGTACACACACACACACACACACACACACACACACACACACACACACACACACACACACACACACACACACTAACACACACACACACACGCGCGCGCACACACACACACACACACACACACACACACACACACACACACACACACACACACACACACACACACACGCACACACACACCATATAATCAGCAATTTCCCCTGCTCGCTTACCAGCCTCGCACCACCTAAGCAACTCGGGCCCATTTCTCACACGCTCATGTAAATAAGTCGATATATGGCACCAGTAAATTGAACGTTGAAGAAATTAATCTTCGTGCGTATCGTGTCAATGTTTACGTTGAGCGAGTGTCTTATTACACCACTTGTGCCCCCTAACTTGGTCCACTCTTGTCACATGTGTCACTTCACTTTGAGCTCTCATCACAATAGTTCTCGTGCTCAATATTATATATAGTATATAACTGCCTAGAGTAAAGTACAGGGGACAGTATATAGTACTTGATTATATATATATATATATATATATATATATATATATATATATATATATATATATATACATATACATATACATATACATATACATATATATATATATATATATATATATATATATATATATATGTCGTACCTAGTAGCCAGAACGCACTTCTCAGCCCACTATGCAAGGCCCAATTTGCCTAATAAGCCAAGTTTTCATGAATTAATTGTTTTTCGACTACCTAACCTACCTAACCTAACCTAACCTAACTTTTTCGGCTACCTAACCTAACCTAACCTATAAAGATAGGTTAGGTTAGGTTAGGTAGGGTTGGTTAGGTTTGGTCATATATCTACGTTAATTTTAACTCCAATAAAAAAAATTGACCTCATACATAATGAAATGGGTAGCTTTATCATTTCATAAGAAAAAAATTTGAGGAAATAAAATATTTCAGGAAAACTTGGCTTATTAGGCAAATTGGGCCTTGCATAGTAGTCCAAAAAGTGCGTTCTGGCTACTAGGTACGACATATATATATATATATATATATATATATATATATATATATATATATATATATGATTAAGCCTTACCACAGCTGGTTGTCCAGCAGAGAGAGAGCCCCGTTACCTAATGCCCCACAACTCTGGCGAGCCTGTTGGTCGCCCAGACGGGATCACAGTGAACACCTGGAAGAATGGTAGACAGTTGGTGTGACAGACTACACATGCATTTCAACCTTGACTAACACCTACGTGGACTTCAATGTGCATATCCGGGTGGTGCTGCCACTAAGAGGGAAGGTGCCGAGTCTCAGAAATACTAAGATCTGGATCAACACTACAATTTTGTCCCTATTGCCTTGGAGACTCTTGGTGCCCGGGTGTGCCACTGGTGTTTTAAGGGACTTGGGTTCTAAGCTAACTGAAACAACAAGATACTCCAGAGCAGCCAGCTTCCTCGTCCAGCGACTCAACGTGGCGCTACAGAGGGGAAACGCAAACTGCATTCATCGTTCCTACCCACCATCTGAGGAACACGAGGAACTCGACAATCTGTGGGTACAACCAGAGGCTGCGGGTACAACTAGAGGTACAACCCCGCCTGTATATATATTTATTTTATAATCATCCTTTTACCATCTTAACTTGACATCACTTACGAGAATGTGATAAAACAGATACGACTGCGTGTATTTCTTATTTAGTATTTATTTTATTATTCCTTATCTGTTAATTTCTTTGTGACTTACACACACACACAAAAAAACAGAAAATGCCTATTGAATACGTCAGTTACGGCCGGGTTACGGAGAGTAAGGCTTGTTAGGGCCTCAGGTTAGGTTAGGACTTCAACAAGTTGCAGAGTTGGTCAGAGAAATGGCTACTGGAGTTCAACCCCAGCAAATGTAAGCGGATGAAAGTAGGAGCAGGCGTCAGGAGACCAAAATGACAGTACACGTTGAAGGGGCAACTATCTCCCTATAACAACTAGAGAAAAAGACCTGGGAGTGGACATGTGTGTGTGTGTGTGTGTGTGTGTGTGTGTGTGTGTGTGTGTGTGTGTGTGTGTGTGTGTGTGTGTGAGAGTGTGAGTTGCAAAGGAATTAACACGTCAGGAATAATGGAATACCCACGAAGAAATATTAAACAGGAAATACTTAGGCGCTGTCGTGTCTATTTTATCACATTGTCGCAAGAGATCCACTCTAAACAACTCTTGAATGTTCACTCAAGCCTCCGCAAGAAACGCCTTAGTGTGTGTGGCTCAGTTGTTGTGCCAGTAATCTTGTGAAACTGAATGGGTCTCTTAATCCTGATAATTTTTCTAACTATATATTCCCCCCTTGGCAAGCTGGGCAGGTCTCTATACGTTATACACCCATCTGTGTAAAGCAAACTTAATAACATTGAAACTATGAAATGTATAACACTAGAAGCTATTGACAGTCATTTTCAAAATCTCAAATCAGCTGAATCCTATGCCTTTACTGATGGTTCTGTGCAAATGAGCACTGGTTGAGCAGTTTGTACATGTGCATTATATAAAGGGAATGAAATGATCATGTGTAGTACACAAAGAATGAACAATTGGGCAAGCACGACACAGACTGAGCTATTGGGTATTTATCTAGCCACTGAATACCTTAAGCTCAATGGTGGTGGAGTGATATTCTGTGACTCTAAAAGTGTTCTGCAGTCCTTAAATAACCTATTATAATTCATGTCTATGGAAGCTTGTAATATTAAATGGAATGTAATTTTTGCCAATGATAATAACGTTTATATAACATTTGTGTGGATCCAACTCCATGTTGGAGATGGAAAATATGACTATGTAGATCGACTGGCCAATGAGGCTTGCAGGAAAGAAAACAGATTATGACTTTGGACTATCTAATCCAATTATTAAAAACATACAAATTAAATACATTACTTCAAATTTAGAAGAACTTTGAAATGCCAAAAGACGTAAAAGTTGTAGTATTAAAAGCTATGACAACTTTTGTACTGAAATGTATTTGTATGGTCAGCACAGTAACTGGACTAGGTAGTGTGATGTAGTCATTGCGAGAGCTCGCCCTTGGCTATAGACACATCTGGCAGGTTAGTGAGGCTGAGCCACTACCAGAATATTCTGATTGTAAACTCTGTGATAAACCTTTAATGCATTCACTAGAACACTATATTGTTGAATGTGAAACCGTAAAGATTTTAGACCTCCTTTCCTATTGTACTACCCTATTGTGTAACTATTTCATTGAACCTGGTGTACTGGACGATATCCTAACAATTAATCCTAAATTTGCTTGTCCATTTCAAAGAATGCAGAACAATTTTATTTATTTTATTTTTAAGCTGCATCTCTTAAGAATCCATCCCTACCCTTGTGTGGCAGTGCACAATAGAAAGTTGCATTTACAAATTCGTAAACTGAAATATATACTGTTTAATTTAGTTGATTGCAACCATGATTACATATATATATATATATATATATATATATATATATATATATATATATATATATATATATATATATATATATATATATATATATGCTTCAGCCTACCGTTTAGACCTATTGTCTTGTGTATAATCCTCTGTCCTGTGTGAGAGTAAATCCGTCCATCAACCTCACTCTAATAAGACCTAATTGAATTACTCTGACTAGGCAAAATTTTTAATTAACTTTGTCAATAAAGATGTTGATAATAATTGTTGTAAGAGGTGTCAAGAAACTTGAAAGTACGCAGAAGATATACACATAATATGGCGGCAGGTGAAGACACATACAGTGTACACAATGATAATGATTTTATTTTAAAGTCTCCTCTAGCAGGAATAGTTGACCTGTAATCTCCGTACCGAGTTCTCTTTAATTAAGCCAATTAAAAATAGATGACGGAAATACAATCCGTCACTAATATCCATAACAATATCTCGTAAGCAGATATAATATTATTTAAAAATATCAGATTTGTTCTGTTTGAAATGAGCAAAAGTCTTATGCAGTGTTCAGTCATTTGTCACAACATTCTCGCCAGTCTGAGAGTGAGAGAAGGTAAGGTGATTATCGCGAGAAAGCACCAAGCCATTACGACTATACAGCACTTGCAAGGGCTATGAGGATAACGGTTTAGGATAGGACGGAGGGCAGCAATGCTGCCCCAAACACTGGGACTGGACGGTTAGAGTGAATATATAAATACAATAAGCCGTAATAATATAGTTAACAAATCCACATATTTACGAAAATGTTATATGATAAGAGAGGAGTGTAGGCAGGAGTGAGGACAGGAAGCAGTCTTGGACACCTCATTAAGACAGTAAGTAGTGAGCCAAATAATATCATCTGTGTGTTACATGTACTTGACTCAAAAATTTCATATATCTTTAATTAAATCCTCATAGATGAAAATATTCTACATTTGTTGTTTGTGTGTATGTGTGTGTGTGTGTATAACCAACTGGTGGAAAGTCCCTATGTCGGTACATACACATCACAAACCAGTAATCCTGGCTATTTCTCGCAAGATCCCTTATTAATAACTTTTTAAGTTTGAAAACCACTTTTCTTAATGCTATACAAAACAAATAATTGCCAACAGTATCAAAACACACAATTAAACGTTGGCCAACCTTAACATACATCCAAATAATACAAATAATAATTTACGTTTCAGAAAAAAACAAAATAACGCATTTATCAGCTCGCGCAATACGCCACATCCAATATCGTCTAAGCCACACAGATGTTTTCTGTGTAGCTTGGACGAGCACCGCCCGAGGACTGGTTGTGCTCGTGTAAGCGTGCTTAAAAACCATCTCAAATTCACGAAAGTAATTTATGTGTTTTCTCGGCATCAGTGTTGGCACCTTGTGTTGGCACCCTGTGTTGGCACCCTGTGTTGGCACCTTGTGTTGGCACCCTTTGTTGGCACCTTGTGTTGGCACCCTGTGTTGGCACCCTGTGTTGGCACCCTGTGTTGGCACCCTGTGTTGGCACCCTGTGTTGGCACCCTTTGTTGGCACCTTGTGTTGGCACCCTGTGTTGGCACCCTGTGTTGGCACCCTGTGTTGGCACCCTGTGTTGGCACCCTGTGTTGGCACCTTGTGTTGGTGCTCCGGCACTCACAGAGGTTAACGCCCAGAGGTTAAGGGTGGTGAATGCCCCACAGCAGCCCCAGACCCCCTGCCCCCCCCTAGTCGCCCCTTCTTGTAATACTACTATACAAAATCTAGTATCTTATCACTTATAGATATACACTTTTTATCTTATTGTTTAAGAATCTTTTAATTCTATAATGAGGCGTCGTGTTAACAGACCCGAAACTATGTTATGTTCACAGTAGTTTTACACAGTTATTTAATTAAAACCAGTTTACACTGTTTTCTTATTTGAAATAACTTTCGATGTGAGGAATATTGTTCTTATTGTTATTAAACGTTATCACGTTATGTGGCACAGTGGCGACGTGATTCTTTGTACGGTACTGTCTCTAGTAATACCAAGGGTACCAGTTGATAATACCAGGGTACCAGTTGATAATACCAGGGTACCAGTTGATAATACCAGGGTACCAGTTGATAATACCAGGGTACCAGTTGATAATACTAAGGGTACCAGCTCATAATACCAAGGGTACCAGTTGATAATACCAAGGGTACCAGCTCATAATACCAAGGGTACCAGCTCATAATACCAAGGGTACCAGTTGATAATACAAAGGTACCAGCTCATAATACCAGGGTACCAGCTAGAAATACGAAAGGAGAAACCCATTGTACCATTGAACCCATAGGGTGTATCTTGTGAGTACACAGGTAATAGTCCCGATAATCAGCCCAGATGAGCCGTGGATGCCATATTGATCAGCGCTCACCTGTTGTGCCTCTGGAGGTAAGCGCTGATTATGTGCGCTCAGCTCTAGTAAGTGAACGCTGGCTGAACGCAGAGTGCCTAGAGATAAGCGCCTTGAAGATGAGCGCGAATTAGCGAATTCTGAGTGCAGGCCGGATGTTGAGCATTTTAATATAAGCGCGGAGCTCCTGAGAGTAGGCGCTCAGATATCCGTAGTTGACTGATACCTCCAGGTGAACGCTGCCCCCAGCCACACTACCTGCAGGTGAACGCTGCCCCCAGCCACACTACCTGCAGGTGAACGCTGCCCCCAGCCACACTACCCGCAGGTGAACGCTGCCCCCAGCCACACTACCTCCAGGTGAACGCTGCCCCCAGCCACACTACCCGCAGGTGAACGCTGCCCCCAGCCACACTACCTGTAGGTGAACGCTGCCCCCAGCCACACTACCTGCAGGTGAACGCTGGCCCCAGCCACACTACCTGTAGGTGAACGCTGCCCCCAGCCACACTACCTGCAGGTGAACGCTGCCCCCAGCCACACTACCTGTAGGTGAACGCTGCCCCCAGCCACACTACCTCCAGGTGAACACTGCCCCCAGCCACACTACCTCCAGGTGAACGCTGCCCCCAGCCACACTACCTCCAGGTGAACGCTGCCCCCAGCCACACTACCTCCAGGTGAACGCTGCCCCCAGCCACACTACCTCCAGGTGAACGCTGCCCCCAGCCACACTACCTGCAGGTGAACGCTGCCCCCAGCCACACTACCTCTAGGTGAACGCTGCCCCCAGCCACACTACCTCCAGGTGAACGCTGCCCCCAGCCACACTACCTCTAGGTGAACGCTGCCCCCAGCCACACTACCTCCAGGTGAACACTGCCCCCAGCCACACTACCTCCAGGTGAACGCTGCCCCCAGCCACACTACCTCTAGGTGAACGCTGCCCCCAGCCACACTACCTCCAGGTGAACGCTGCCCCCAGCCACACTACCTCCAGGTGAACGCTGCCCCCAGCCACACTACCTGCAGGTGAACGCTGCCCCCAGCCACACTACCTGTAGGTGAACGCTGCCCCCAGCCACACTACCTCCAGGTGAACACTGCCCCCAGCCACACTACCTCCAGGTGAACGCTGCCCCCAGCCACACTACCTCCAGGTGAACGCTGCCCCCAGCCACACTACCTCCAGGTGAACGCTGCCCCCAGCCACACTACCTCCAGGTGAACGCTGCCCCCAGCCACACTACCTCTAGGTGAACGCTGCCCCCAGCCACACTACCTGCAGGTGAACGCTGCCCCCAGCCACACTACCTGTAGGTGAACGCTGGCCCCAGCCACACTACCTGCAGGTGAACGCTGCCCCCAGCCACACTACCTCTAGGTGAACGCTGCCCCCAGCCACACTACCTCTAGGTGAACGCTGCCCCCAGCCACACTACCTGCAGGTGAACGCTGGCCCCAGCCACACTACCTCCAGGTGAACGCTGGCCCCAGCCACACTACCTCCAGGTGAACGCTGCCCCCAGCCACACTACCTCCAGGTGAACGCTGCCCCCAGCCACACTACCTGTAGGTGAACGCTGCCCCCAGCCACACTACCTCCAGGTGAACGCTGCCCCCAGCCACACTACCTCCAGGTGAACACTGCCCCCAGCCACACTACCTCCAGGTGAACGCTGCCCCCAGCCACACTACCTCCAGGTGAACGCTGCCCCCAGCCACACTACCTCCAGGTGAACGCTGCCCCCAGCCACACTACCTCTAGGTGAACGCTGCCCCCAACCACACTACCTGTAGGTGAACGCTGCCCCCAGCCACACTACCTGCAGGTGAACGCTGGCCCCAGCCACACTACCTCCAGGTGAACGCTGCCCCCAGCCACACTACCTGTAGGTGAACGCTGCCCCCAGCCACACTACCTCCAGGTGAACGCTGCCCCCAGCCACACTACCTGTAGGTGAACGCTGCCCCCAGCCACACTACCTCCAGGTGAACGCTGCCCCCAGCCACACTACCTCCAGGTGAACGCTGCCCCCAGCCACACTACCTGCAGGTGAACGCTGCCCCCAGCCACACTACCTCCAGGTGAACACTGCCCCCAGCCACACTACCTGTAGGTGAACGCTGCCCCCAGCCACACTACCTGCAGGTGAACGCTGCCCCCAGCCACACTACCCGCAGGTGAACGTCTACTTCAATAGCCTGTATTTAGCCGTTCTCCATAGTTCAAATTTAATCAACGTTTCGTCTGCTTCCGTAACTTTGTTCACTCTCAAGTTTAATCTGTATGTACTCACCGAGCTCAATACTGCTATATGTACTCACCAAGCTGAATGCAGGTGTATGCACTCATCAAGCTGAATATAGCCGTATGTACTCTCCAAGCTGCACTCAACTGAGTGTACTCATGGAGTTGTACTCACGTAATACACTGTCATCTACCCTACAGTGTTATCACCGTCACCGTCACCGTAGTCCTCCCCTTCACTGTCTCCCGCCCAACACATTCCCATCAATAACAGATTTTTTAACAATACGTGAGTTTTTTTTTCCTCAAATGCGCATCTTTCATTGCATCTTGAGCAGCATGCAATGTGGGTTGTTGCCGTCTTAGTTGCTGTGCAATATTTCGGGTATTTTACTAACTAGTTAATGTCAGCCAATTTCACTTGGCAGCGGGAAGGACCTTGTTACGTCTTAAGGCTCAACTTGATCACTGTCTTGCGTTCTTAAGATGACCGAGGTGACTAATTATACCCAAACTAGCTAGTTACGACTATCATCTTTTCTGACTGTAGAATTGCCGGTATCTTACGATTATGTGAAGCACCTGTGTGATTGGTCACAGTAAAGCACCCAGGGACCAATCCGCGCGGCGAACGACCGATGCGTAGTTATGATGGAGAAATTGCGTGATGAATTTCCAGCGAGTGATCACTCACACGCGCGTGTCTCCCCAGCGCTGCCTCACGCAACACACACACACACACACACACACACACGCGCCCCACAACACAACCCCGCACGATTGTGTCTTACGACCCTCCAGGCCGCGTGGACGGGTCGGACGGACAAATCGCGCCGACGCACGAGCCCCGACGGATCGGTTTCACGTTATGTTGCTAATGACGTCCCGACCCTGTCTTCCAGGCGCGGGGGGTTGCCACACGCCGCCACGCACCTGGGGCCTGCACCCACCCGCTCCCCCCCTTCCAGGGACCTCCAAGGGGGGGGGGGGGTAGAGGAAGGGAAGGATGAAAGGGATGGTGGGCACAGAGGGAGGGAATGAACGGAGGAAGAGAAGCAGGAGGGGTAGGAAGGAGGGAAAGAGGCGAACAAAGAATATGTCGACAAGAGAGAGACAAAAGAATACAGAAGGAACGGATGGGGACGTGAGGATGTTGACGCAGACAAAATACGAAGGACAGAAGGGCATGAGAATACGGGAACAGCAGCAATATGGAAGGGGGCGGTCACACACACACACACACACACACACACACACACACACACACACACACACACACACACACACACACACACACACACTGGTGGGTCCCGCCAGCTCTGGCGGGACCAAAGAGTCAGAGCTCAACCCCCGCAAGCACAATTAGGTGAGTACAATTAGGTGAGTACACACACACACACACACACACATGTGGTGGATGGAGGCTGACTCCATACACAGTTTCAAATGTAGATATGATAGAGCCCAGTAGGCTCAGGAATCTGTACACCAGTTGATTAACAGTTGAGAGGCGGGACCAAAGAGCCAGAGCTCACCCCCCGCAAGCACAAATAGGTGAGTACACACACACACACACACACACAATATTTTCCTCACAATCTCAATCAATATTCTTCTCTTTATCTGTCAATCTCAGAGCCTCTACTTCACCACAGCCTACCTCACAGCCACTCGTCCTGCACAACACTGCTGTCATCTGTCACTTGCAGCTCCCACCATCAGAAACAGGTAATATGAGGACTGAAAGAACAAAGTGTCGAGGATGAGCCTCATCATATAGTATACCAATGCTGATGGAGTCACTGACAAAGTAGATGAAGTAAAAAGGAAGTAAATGAAAAAGAACCCGACACGACTACAGACCTGGAAGCCACAATATAGTACATGATGTGGGATGAAATAGATTCAGAGAGGGAGATCAAGCAATAAAGAAAGAAAAGAAATAAAGATTAAGAAGCGGAGAGGCACTCCGAGCAATATACAAGTAGACATTTATGGAACTATCAGTTCGTGATACAGAAGGATACGCTACTTCGCCGGGACTCCCATAGTAGATGGACATATTGGAGCTGGTAATGCACAACCCACCAACAAGCAAGTGAAAACCCCAGGCAAGAATACGACGAAACACAGCAGCAGCAACACACAAAATGAAAGCAAAATCACTGTCATGAGGAACCCATAAATTATGGCCAGGTTGTAATGAAAAAAACAAGATCCACGATGTGAAGAAACCTAGAGTGAACAATCAGTGGAAGTTATGTCAAGAAACTTTTGAGCACAACATACAAAAGATGACCTTAAGAGAGAATGGAACTATCAGGGTAAAGTATCTATCAACTATCAGGATTTGGGATGGGACGGATGGAAGGAATGGTACATCTCCGCTCCCTCAAGAGAGAGAGTGGAGATGCACCTTGGGTTACAGGCCCTTATACTCACCCAGGATGAGGATAACAGTGAGGACCTGGAGGATGAACCTCCACGAGAAGCAACCATTGTGTTCTGGTCTTGGAATACTGGCATTAGTCACCGGGTCAGGAAAGGAAGATTAGACTACAGAAAAGGAAATGACCTCAGAGTGCCTCAGGTGCCTCAGAGTGTGAGTGCCTCAGGTACCTCAGAGTTTGAATGCCTCAGGTGCCACAGAGTGAGTGCCTCGGGTGTCTCAGAGTGTGAGTGCCTCAGAGTGAGTGCGCCTCAGGTACCTCAGAGTGTGAGTGCCTCGGGTGCCTCAGAGTGTGAGTGCCTCGGGTATGTGCTTTAAGAGGGGGGGGGGTGGAGTCAGGGATAACAGTCCACGAAATGATATGATGTGATGTATCACATGAAGGTAATGGTGTTGTGGAGGCGTGGTTGTGTTGCCGTGGAGGCGTGGTTGAGGCCGTGGAGGCGTGGTTGTGTGGCCGTGGAGGCGTGGTTGTGTGGCCGTGGTGGCGTGGTTGTGTGGCCGTGGAGGCGTGGTTGTGTGGCCGTGGAGGCGTGGTTGAGGCCGTGGAGGCGTGGTTGAGGCCGTGGAGGCGTGGTTGTGTGGCCGTGGAGGCGTGGTTGTGTGGCCGTGGTGGCGTGGTTGTGTGGCCGTGGAGGCGTGGTTGTGTGGCCGTGGAGGCGTGGTTGTGTGGCCGTGGAGGCGTGGTTGAGGCCGTGGAGGCGTGGTTGAGGCCGTGGAGGCGTGGTTGTGTGGCCGTGGAGGCGTGGTTGAGGCCGTGGAGGCGTGGTTGTGTGGCCGTGGAGGCGTGGTTGAGGCCGTGAAGGCGTGGTTGTGTGGCCGTGGAGGCGTGGTTGAGGCCGTGGAGGCGTGGTTGTGTGGCCGTGGAGGCGTGGTTGTGTGGCCGTGGAGGCGTGGTTGAGGCCGTGGAGGCGTGGTTGAGGCCGTGGAGGCGTGGTTGTGTGGCCGTGGAGGCGTGGTTGAGGCCGTGGAGGCGTGGTTGTGTGGCCGTGGAGGCGTGGTTGAGGCCGTGAAGGCGTGGTTGTGTGGCCGTGGAGGCGTGGTTGAGGCCGTGGAGGCGTGGTTGTGTGGCCGTGGAGGCGTGGTTGAGGCCGTGGAGGCGTGGTTGAGGCCGTGGAGGCTGCCAGGTAAGAGGTAACAGCAGCCTGGACATAACCCGGAGATAAGGGTCACAAGATGACCTCCGCCATCTCTGTAACTTGACCTCCTAAACACGGCGCGCTCCCCTCGTCTGCTCCTGTTCCATGTTCCTCCTTCTCTTATACCATGTTACTGTTCCTGGTCCTCGCTTTCCTCACTCATCCATGTTCCCCAGTTTGCTGCTGGTACGTATTTTTACTCTTGTGTTCCATCCCAACGCTTCTGTTCCATGTTACCTGCTGCTGCTTATTGTTTCTTGTACCAGCTTATTGTTCCCTGCTCCTATTTATGCAACTATTCAGTGTTCCTCCGGCTTTTCACTGATCCTAAAAAAAATTTGCTTCCATCATTTGTACCGTATGTACAAACGTACCATTTGTACATTTGCTGAGAGAGAGAGAGAGAGAGAGAGAGAGAGAGAGAGAGAGAGAGAGAGAGAGAGAGAGAGAGAGACAGAGACAGAGAGAGAGAGAGAGAGAGAGAGAGAGAGAGAGAGAGAGAGAGAGAGAGAGAGAGAGAGAGAGATGCTTTCACCAATTACTTCACCCTGGTGTACACAGTCAACAGGATAATCAGAGGAACATCTGAGCGAGGCTTCCACTGCCAGGATCTCATGCTTGTATGGAAATGAAAACTAAAGCCAAATGTATTTGGAGCAATTTGGTCTCCGTTTAGAGCGGCAGGAGCCGGGGGCATGTAGCGGCAGGAGCCGGGGGCATGTAGCGGCAGGAGCCGGGGGCATGTAGCGGCAGGAGCCGGGGGCATGTAGCGGCAGGAGCCGGGGCATGTAGCGGCGGGAGCCCGGGCATGTAGCGGCAGGAGCCGGGGCATGTAGCGGAGGGAGCCGGGGCATGTAGCGGCGGGAGCCGGGGCATGTAGCGGCGGGAGCCGGGGCATGTAGCGGCGGGAGCCGGGGCATGTAGCGGCGGGAGCCGGGGCATGTAGCGGCGGGAGCCGGGGCATGTAGCGGCGGGAGCCGGGGCATGTAGCGGCGGGCCGGACTGAGCTCTCCAGGTGTAAAGTTCAACAAAGGTGACCTCTGGCAACCCTCATTAGTATAAATCTTACATGGTTCATATTCCAGATTAACGGCTCTTTTGATCTCATCGTAAAGAAATGACGATGGAATTCACGGTTCAACGTTAATTAAATGTTATTTGTTTTTTGTTATAGCGTAATATGAGGACATTAGCTCCTATATTATCGGCTTGCCGCGCATGTGGTAAAGTTCAGTTTTATTTTGACTTTTGACAATCGACTTGAGAATGGTCCGGGACGGACCGAAACGTCGTCGTCTCTTCACCTTCTAGTGTGTGGTCTGGTCAACTTACTTTAGCCACGTTATTGTGACTCATCGCCTGCAAGTTCAGTTATATTTGTCCGTGCGTAAAGTTGGCGAAATTTCAGTCTTTTATAAGTTCAACTAACATTTGTTTTCTCCAACACGGAAGTGTGGATGACAATTTTATGTGCAATTATTCTGAATTCCACTAAAAAATAATGCTCAAGAGTCATATTTCCGATAGGCGTCGTATTTTGAAAACTGCAGGTCAACTTGCGCAAAATATGACCAATCGCCTTTTTCACTAATTTGCATATTTTCAGTATTCAAAGTATATGTAATTTAACTACTTTCCAGGTTAATTTACCGCCTTCAGAGGCTCGTTTTCTTGACAGTATTCTCTTTGCTGCTTTAAGCATTTTCGTAAGATTATTTATGCGAATCGTGTATTTTTCTTCAAAGAAAATGGGTCTTAAGTTCTTTGTAAAAGGTAATTTTATTCCTTCGATTGATTCATTAAGTGTACTTTGTTATACAAGGTTTTGTAATATTTGTATGAGTGAACTCTGAACACACTCAGGTTTCAGTTCGGCTCATAAAGAGAAAAATCCTTCTCTCTCTTTCACACACACTTAAACAAGAAACTTAATTTACTTACAAATAGTAAACACAAACACACACACAAGTGGTTGTTAGAGTTTAACAAACTCGAACAAGTGGTTGTTAAGAGTTTAACCCGAGCGAATGAAATGTAATGAAGATAGGTGTAGGGAGCAGGAGACCAGACACAAGCTATCATTTGGGAGATGAAATACTTCAAGAATCACAGAGAAAGACCTGGGGGTTGATATCACGCCAGACTTGTTCCCTGCAGCCCATATCAAGAGGATAACATCAGCGGTATATGCCCGGTTGACCAACATAAGAACGACCTTTAGAAACTTGTGTAAGGAATCATTCAGAACTTTGTATACCACATATGTCAGACCAATCCTGGAGTATGTGGCTCTAGCATGGAGTCCATATCTAGTCAAGCATAAAACTAAGCTGGAAAAGGTTCAAAGGTTTGTCACCAGACTAGTACCCTGAACTGAGGGGTATGAGCTACGAGGAGAGACTACGGGAATTAAACCTTACGTCACTGGGAGACAGAAGAGTTAGGGGGGACATGATCACCACATACAAGATTCTCAGAGGAACTAACAGGGTCGACGATAAAGACAAACTATTTAACACAAGAGGCACACACACTAGGGGACACAGGTGGAATTTGAGTGCCCAAATAAGCCATAGAGACATCAGAAAGAATTTTTTCAGTGTCAGAGTAGTTGACAAATGGAATGCATTAGGCAGTGATGTGGTGGAGGCTGACTCCATACACAGCTTCAAATGTAGATATGATAGAGTCCAGTAGGCTCAGGAACCTATACATTAGTTGATTGACAGTTGAGAGGCGAGACCAAAGAGCCAGAGCTCAACCCCCGCAAGCACAACTAGGGGAGTACACACACACACACACACCCTCGCTGCCCATCAGCACCTGTAGTGCCCCTTGTGCCCACCACAGTACAATGGGCATCACATTTCGCCGTAGAAGTATATCAAGTCTGACCATTGCTTATGAATACAAATGTGTACAGGAGTAATAACGGGTTGAGAGTAACGAGGTGGAGCCCCCTCCACGGCCCCGCCCCCTCCACTTCCAACACCAATTGCCTTTGAGAATTATGTACGATGCCAGACTGTGTTATACTCAAGATATTTTGTCCGCGACGCTCTTGTTCTTCGTCATCAACTATATTGTTAGTTGAAATGTTTGTTGAGTGTTATCGAGATGGTTGTTGGTTTAAAAAAGCTGTGAATGAATATGCAGGATTGTTTTTTAAGTTGAAGAAGTTTAAAGCGATGTATAAGTATTCCAGAGCCACACCTGAGGTTGGCCAGAGGGATCAACCTGGCAGCCAATTATGATATATTTTACTGAGTAAAATCCACGAGGAATTTGTGAATGTGAATGAAAAACAAAAATCATACGACGTGTGCAGCTTATAAACTTATATATATACGTTCCAGGTTCTTAAAGAACAGGAAGGTTGGACAAGGGGAAAAGGGACATTCGCATCTGTCATGGTAACGTAGGATAACGAACAGCAATATTTTAGTTGAATGAAGGCAGCAGTAGTTGCTTCTGGAATCTTCCATTATTAATACTACTCATAGCCCAGTCGATAGAGCTTCGGCCTCGCGTGAGTGAGGTCCGGGGTTCGAGTCCCTAGCAGCCCAGGTGAATGAAATTAAATTGTTGCACATATTTGGAGTTAAAATATGCAAATTAGTGATAACGGTAATTGGTCATATTTTGCTCAAATCCCCCCTTGCAGTTGTCAAAATACGATGCCTATCGGAAATATGATTCTTCAGTGTTATTTTAACATAATTCATGGTGATTGCACATCTTTGGAGATTTAAATTACGACTTTTTTATACCGGAAATATTCACATTAGTGAAAACGGCGATTGGTCTTATTTTGCCCAATTTGATCTGCAGTTTTCAAAATACGACGCCTAACGGAAATATGACTCTTGAGCGTTTTTTTGAGCGGAATTCAGGGTGATTGCACATATTTGGCGTTTTCTTAAAACACCTGCAAGCAATAACAAGTTATTTATATTTAGTCCACTTTGACCCTTGACCCGCCAACAACTGCTAACTCTTTCAACAACTATAGTAGTGTCAGGGCACCCAGCTCTAGCGCCTGGCACCCGCCTCTAGCGCCCTGCTGCCTCAGATCGTCTTAAACATCTGCTGGTAACCTGGCCACATAAGGCGCCATCTAATGTCTCTTCAGTTGTCCACAATATCTTAGGAAGATTTCTGAATAATATAATACTAGCTTCACTTTATGCTTACCAGAGGACACCACTACCACAGTCATATGTTTAAAACATATAATTCAGTGTGTCGGGGGATAGGAAGCCAGAGTATATTCATACACGTTAGGCTTTAATTGAGGAGGTCCCCGCCCCTCCCTCCCCCAGGGTCGAATTACATACCCCGCCCAGGAGACAACCCCCCCACAACAAGCTGACTAACTCCTGAGTACCTACTCACTGCTAGGTGAACAACGCATTAGGTGAAAGGAAATGTGCCTAACCATTTCTGTCCCGGCATTTCTTAGGTCGTTGGACTGGTTGATACCTGGTTGATGGGGTTCTGGGAGTTCTTCTACTCCCCAAGCCCGGCCCGAGGCCAGGCTTGACTTGTGAGAGTTTGGTCCACCAGGCTGTTGCTTGGAGCGGCCCGCAGGCCCACATACCCACCACAGCCCGGTTGGTCCGGCACTCCTTGGAGGAATAAATCTAGTTTCCTCTTGAAGATGTCCACGGTTGTTCCGGCAATATTTCTTATGCTTGCTGGGAGGACGTTGAACAACCGCGGACCTCTGATGTTTATACTATGTTCTCTGATTGTGCCTATGGCACCTCTGCTCGTCACTGGTTCTATTCTACATTTTCTTCCATGTCGTTCACTCCAGTACGTTGTTTAACTGTTTAATTAATGGACTGTTTAATTTTTCCCAACCTTGGGAAAAATTAAACAGTCCATTGAACTCCTTGGAAGAAAATGTATTGAGCTCTGTTTCACACTCTCCACAAACAAGACAAAACCACACTCACATCACAAGGGAAAGGGGGGGGGGAATGAAGAACTACAAATTAATGGCGTAACTCTTGAATGGGTTGACCACTACGGTACCTTGGCGTCACTGTCGGCTCTAACAAGGGGAGGGTAGAGGAGCTCAACCAACTCATAGGAACATGCAAAAGTCGACTCAGGGCACTGAAAGCTATGACCTGGAACGGACTTGGAGCCTCTATTGCTGTGCTTAAAATATGTACACAGCCTATGTGCGCTCCGTCATAGACTATGCCGCACCAGTTTTGTGCACCTACTCTCAAAGTCATGTGAGAAGGCTCAAAAACATACAAAATGAAGCCATGACAATCATTCTTGGAGTTCCAAGAACTGCCAAAACGTCTGATCTATGAAAGGAGTTGTCCCTCCCCAGTGTTAACAGCAGAATTAAGGAACTAAATGCTAAGCTTGCAATTAAGATACCCAGAGAACCATATTACAATTATATTGCCAAGAAAAAACTAAGTTCTGTGCTACTTACAGGAGGAAACAGGAGAAGCAAAAAATGGCATCACAGATCCTTGATCCTGCTACCTCGAAGAACTTCACCTGCTTGAGCAAGCCCGTGAGCTCATGCCTGTAGAGAGGTTACCTCCCTGGGAGGATGACTCATGCAGGATTATCATCAATGAAATGGCAACGAAAAAATCCAACATGAAACAACAAGAAATGAGGCACAAATATCTCGGTGAAATTTATAAAGAAGCCGGAAGTGAATTAGCTCAAATCTACACTGATGGTCATCTAATCCTATCAATGGCAGGGCTGGTGCAGCATACACTGTAATTAAGAATAATGCTTTTCAACGCAGAAATGAGGAAAAAGCGCGTATTGAGAACTATGTCTCTTCAACACAAGCGGAACTAACTGCCATTGTAATGGCGTTAAGATTCCATGAACGAAACACTAATGGTGCAGTGATCTGCACTGAGTCAAAAGCAGCACTGCAAAGCCTAAGTAAAAATCGGGCAGAAAATCTTGCGATAGTCCCTGAGATCAAGAGAGCTGTGAGGATACTAACCAAGCAGGGAAGAGTCGTCAAGATTCTGTGGATCTCCTCCCATGTTGGAATATATGGAAATGAACGAGCAGATCTGCTGGCTGCTGAAGGCACTGAAGGAGATCATATTGAATACTTCATACCCAAGACTCTTCTACAAATTAGAGGTATAGTTATTCAACATCACCGTGACAAGGTAACTGAGGAAAGGAGAATAGAAGCACAAATCAGTGAATCTGTACGATGGTACAAAATGGTTGCAGCTGGCAATCCCAATCATTATGGACGAAGAGGAGGTGGCAGCGGGAGAGAATCAGTAATAGCAAGAATCCGTCTTGGATACAAATATCCATGGAGATTCAGAATGGAAACAACAGTTGATCAGCGGAGTTGCAGAATCTGTGATGAGAGTGACGGACACCGCCTTGACCACTATCTACGTGAATGTGAACACCTGAGAGACATTAGAAATATGTGTAGAATAATAAACCCCACATTGTTTGAGTTAGGAAAAACACTATTTGAAAATATTGATATTGTTCTTAAAAGATTTCCCCATTTTGCACCCGCATGATAACGTAAGATTTTAAGGGTTGACAGATGTTAATCTTCTTGTTTGAGGAGCTGTTCACTTGAGACAGTTAAGCAAGTCCCAGCTCTGTCTGGGTACAAGTGACAGGACGAACAACCCAGCGGGTTTTCTTCCTATTGGGGAGGGCTGTATATGCTGCTATGACGGTATGACCACTCACTGGTTGAGAGGCGCTGCCCAATAAACTCGTCCCTCGGGAGCAAAATTTTAAAATTTAAAATTAAGCGACTCAAATGCATATACCAGCACTTGAGACTGGTATGTGCACTTAGTCTGTTATTTTGTCTTAACACACTCAGCTACATACTAGCATTCCTCTGCAGTACGTCAGGGCATGTCCCTTACGCAAGGTGGCAAAAATCAACGCTCTATATATAGATATACACAAGAAATAGTCACGGTCAAAAACCAATTATCGACGGGAATCTGTCCTTTCAACAGTCATGAAAATATTGTAAAAAGATGTCCACAACAGTTGTTTATAACAACTATCAGATGAGCTTTACAAACGGTTTGTAGCCAACAGATTTCAACATAACATTAATCAGACTTACTGTACAAGACGGTGCAGATGCGGGAGTCATTTACCAAGGAGGGACACTTGATAATTAACGAGAGAGCCATAACGACTGTCCTGAGGGCTAGTGTTCCTCTGGACCCGTCCTCGGGCAGTGCTTGTCCAAGGTGCCACCGACCCAAAAGACGCCTTCGTCCATTTCAGTGTTCTGTGTAACCAAACGTGCTGTTAATTGTTATTATATTGGTTGTATAGTTAGGCGGAGGAGAGGCGCGGTGTTGTGGTTCTGTGGGCGATTATTTGGAGTTGCAGGGCGTGAGTGAAGCGTTAACGAAGGTGTGATTCGAATAAGGGGGAGTGAGCGAAGCACTGTTCGAAACATAATCAGTTGTGGGTCGTGTGTTTGTTTTCGTTCACGAACAGAGGGTTTGGTAGGTGGATAATTCCGTCTTCATCAACACATGTCAAGTACTCGTTAAACCAGCCATTAAACTCCCGGTTTATGAATAACAACAGTTTACACGGCTCACAACAGATGATGTTCGAACATTTTCGAAAATTGCTTCGCGGAAGATCTCTGTTCGAATTGCGAATCTTTGAATGCTTCACCCACGTACTTCAAATCCAAATAATCGGCAAGAGAACCTAAACACCTAACCTAACTATACATAGATTTAATATATAAAATTATTTTATAAATGAGAGAAAACCTTTTTTTAATACACAATACATCAAAATTGAGTTATGTTTTTTGGGTGACTGTAATAGGTTTAACGAGCCTGGCCTGAGGACAGGTGGTTGGATTAACGAGATTTTGGCCATTGTTTATGAGGACACGATGTTCCTCGGAGTAGTTCTTGAAAAACAGCTGAGCTGGAATCACATTCGACTACCTTAAGCGGGGAAAAACAATCAAAATGTGGGTTGAGTGTTAGAGTCTTACCCATCCACACTTTCTGTACCACAGTTGTCTGTCTTCCTCCACCCATACTTTTGTCGTAAGAGAACTTGAGTCACTTGAGACAGTTAAGCAAGTCCCAGCTGTGTCTGGGTACAAGTGACAGGATGAACAACCCAGCGGGTTTTCTTCCTATTGGGGAGTGTTGTACATGCTGCTATGGCGGTGTGTCCACTCACAAGATGAGTGGCGCTGCCCAATACTGTCACTATGGCGGTGTGTCCACTCACAAGATGAGTGGCGCTGCTCAATAAACTCGCCCCTCGGGGCAAAATTTAAAAATTTAAATTTGAGACAGGTCACGAGGAAGACGTAAGAAGAATATCATCCTAGAACACTGAACCACTCAGTCCTCAACAACAGTTGCTTAACCACCCTGACACCAACAAGTTATCAATCTCTAAGTTGGTGTTGTTTGCTCGTTTCGGCTGGTTGGGGGCGGGTGTGTGTCTGCTCGCCTGTGCTGACGTGGCGTTACGATGGGGGTCCCTCTACCCCCAGTCGTCCGAGCTCAGTCTGTGGGACTAGAGTTCTCTGTGCGGGCTGGTTACCCGGAGATTGCCCTGGCTTGTGAACTGCTCTCTGTCCCTGTGTTTGCGATTTATGGGGTCGAGTTGGTAACGGCCCGTAGGGCCATTGTGAAGTTTGCAGAGGAGGCGGCGTATCGCGATATTCTCCGGCGATACGAGGGGCGGACACTGCCCCTGCCGGATGGTGCGGGCACTGTCACCCTCTCGGATAGAAGTGGTGCACTTACTTACATAAGTGTGCACGGGGCTCCCTTGGAGTTTCCAGAGGCTCTGCTACGGCGGTATTTCGGGCGGTTTGGCGCAGTTGTTAGTGTGAGAGTGAACGTGGTGTCTTCTAGTCCTCTTCAGGGTGTGAGGTCTAACATTCGCACCCTGGGCATGAGACTCCGGGGGGATATTCCGTCCTCTGTGCGCCTTATGGGGTACAACGTTCGGGTGTTTTACGCCCGTCAGCCGCGGACGTGTTATCGTTGTGGTCTTTTGGGCCATCAGGCTGCTGACTGTTCTGCGCCTCCTGTTGCACCAGTGAATCTCTTCAGTGAGGAGGATTTTCCGCCCCTTCCTGTGGGGGATGATTCGGTGGGTATGGACGTCTCTTCGGCTGAGGAGGTGCCCTCTGTAGCAGCTGTTGCTCCGCCTGTTGCGCCCCCTGTTGTTGCCGCACCTCCTCCGGAGGTTGGGTCCTCGCCTAGTGCTCCAGCTGGTGTCCCTGAGCCTCTTCCGCCTGCCGTTTGCTCGGTCCCCTCGTCTTCCAGTTCTTCCTCTGCTGTGTCTGTCCCGGTCCCTGCGCCCTCGCCGTCTGTTCCGGCTGTGCTGGGAGCTGAGGTGGATCCGGAATTCCCTCCTGTGCCTGGCCTGGTGCCCCGTGTGGTTGAGGAGGCTGCCGTGCTGCGGCGTGCGTCGGTTCGCTCGGTTGGTGCTGCGCGGGTCGCTGAGTCTGCCTCCGGGTCTGATGATGTGCGGCCCGAGCCTAAGCGTTCCCGGCGTTCTTCTGCGTGGGCTGATGTTGGCGAATTCGACGAGTGTCGTCCTTCCGTTGACGGTGGGGTGGCTCCGGATGTGGTGCACACTACGGTGTTGGCGGAGGTACACTTGCCTGCGGATGCCGGTGCCGGCGTTTCGGCCTCCACTTCTGGTCCGGTGTCCGAGGGTCCTGCTTCAGGTGCGTTGCCTGCGTCGGATGGCTCCGGTTCTTCGTGGGCGGTGATTCCCCCTGCTGTAGTTGGTGGTGAGCGGGGTGGCCTGGTGGTGATGTTGAGAAAGGATGCTCGCTCTGGATGTTCTGTGGCCCCTTCCTCGTTACCCGTTTCCTCGGCAGCGGTCTTGCCGCCTCTTCCGTTTCCTGCAGTCCCTTCCGTGTCTCCTGCGGTATCCGTGGAGGTGCTATCGTCTCAGCGTCCGACACCTGCTCCGATGGCGAAGGCGTGGCAGGCTCGGCGTCCCTCGTCCGCTTCTCCGGTGTCGTCTGCTTCCTCGAAGGGCGTGGTTGGCGCTCCCCAGCCTCGTTATGCGACTTGCGTCAGTAACCTTAGGCATTGGCCGATGCCGCCAGATATAGATGTTCCTGAGTTTATGATCCCCGCTCGAGCGCGGGGGATCAAAAACCCTACCGACCTTGAAGATCTCGTCTGGGAAGCTTACAAGTCGAAATATCCTCGTGAGCTGTTCCCGGAGAAGTACGTTTCTCTCGTTGTTCCTCGCAAGTGATTTATATGTATTTTGTGTTGCCTGGTTGTGGGGTGTGTATG
>NC_091155.1:28635317-28692382 GCF_040958095.1 Procambarus clarkii
GACCCTTGTATCCTGGCTCTGACCCTTGAATCCTGGCCCTGACCCTCGTATCCTGGCCCTGACCCTTGTACCCCTAGCCTTGACCCTTGTATCCTGGCCCTGACCCTTGTATCCTGGCTCTGACCCTTGTACCATGGCCCTGACCCTTGTACCCCTGGCCCCGACCCTTGCACCCTGGCCCTGATCCTTGTACCCTGGCCCTGACCCTTGTATTCTAGCCCTGACCCTTGTACCCTAGCCCTGACCCCTTGTACCCTGGCCCTGACTCTTGTACCCCTGGCCCTGACCCTTGTACCCTGGCCCTTGTACCCTTGTCCTTATCCTTGTATCCTGGCCCTGACCCTTGTACCCTTCTCCTTACCCTTGTATCCTGGCCCTGACCCTTGTCAGGGCCAGGGTCCCTGACATGGGGACACACACATTCAGGCAGACAAACAAATACACAGTCTTGCTGAACAGTGACGTATATATCAGTGTGAAGCTTTATAAGGAAGGCTTGGGTTCAGTCAGGCGTCGTAATGGCTGCATTGCCTTGTTGACAAACAATTCGTTTATCTTGCACTGCAGAGTTGCAAGAGCAGAGGTTTTCATTTGTTGCATGCAGGCCAAGAGTTCTTCATGCCACAGCACATCTCAAGCCTCACACTGGCTGCTTTACCCTAACAACACGGTCCGCTAAACAGTACACATCTCTGTCCTTAATTACTGCTGGGTGCCTAACGAGGAGCGAGAACAGTGAAGGAACAATGCCAAATTCTCCCTTCCCAGGGTTCGATCCTGGATTGTTTTGCATGCAAGGCGAGGACCGAGAGTGCTAACCAGTACATCACGCTCTACCACCAGCGGCGTCAGAGACACCATGGACACTTGTGGTGGTGAGGCGCCCTTCCTGGAGCAGCAGGCGTTGTCTTCTTCCCTTCTCTCTCTCTAGTGAACATTACATGTGATCAGTCATGTCTTAGATGTGATCAATCGTGTCTTAGATGTGATTAATCATATCTTAGATGTGATCAATCGTGTCTTAGATGTGATTAATCGTGTCTTAGATGTGATCAATCGTGTCTTAGATGTGATCAATCATATCTTAGATGTGACCAATCATATCTTAGATGTGAGCAATCATCAGCGCCTGCAGCGCCGTGTTACTGGCGCTGCAAGAATGTACAAATACCAATCTTATGTAATCTCATCATCCCATTATACCTTTTAGTGAACAAAATTATTATTATTATTATTATTATTAATGGTCACTATCACTCCCTGGCCGCCATTTATGGCCTCTAGTTCACCGTTCTTTCTCCTTCCGGCCATAAATGACTTCTGCACCCTCCCTTTCTCCCCATCAGACCGTCCCTGGTGGAGGCCGGAGGGGCACTAGTCACTAGTCCGTCCCTGATGGGCACCTCAATATAAGCTAATATAGGGCTAAAATATAAGCTAATGGGTTCGTATCCTGGACGGGGAGGATTTACTGGACGCCAATCCTTAACTGTAGACTCTGTTTAACTCAACAGTAAAATGAGTACTCGGTTGTTAGACGATTTGGCGGGTCGTATTCCGGGGAACATAGGATTCAAAACTTGCCGGAAACGCTACGCGTGCTGGTGGCTTTACAAGAATGTAACAACTCTTATATATCTGTAATGAAATAAAAATAATATTTATGTGTTTAGTGTTGGGCTTAATCTCTAGAGGATTATTAAGGTGCAACATTAACTGACTTACCAGCCGGCAGGTATACTTTACTCTTGAACACAGTCCACATGTAATATAAACGCAGGGATTGATTGATTGATGAAGATTAAGCCACCCAAAAGATGGCACGGGCATGAATAGCCCGTAAGTGGTGGCCCTTTTGAGCCATTACCAGTATCAAGAGCTGATACTGGAGATCTGTGGAGGTGCAACTGCACCCTGCGTGACGGGAGATGTCTCCCGTCAAACGCAGGGAACATCTCTCGGTTTATAAACATCAGGCGGTAGTGTGAGAATTTCAGTTCAGTTGCCCCTAAACATTAAAAGTACAAAGAAAACTATCATAGATTTTTTTAATACAGAAAACGAACACTGTTAAAGTATAACTAAGTTGTTTATACATTTCCTGACCTAACTTGACACCTTGGAACACCACACTCGAGGGTCACCTGGCATGACGTGTTCTTGTCCTGGGCTGGGGACTCTGGGTTCTCGAAGTCAAATTCGAGGACGGGCTCTTCTTGACCACACGTCACGACCACTGTAATTAAGTTAATTATTGCAGACATTCCATTAATCAAATAATTTGTTATTATTAACCAAATAACTTACCATTATATATATACATGGGACACAGCAATCACAATAGCGTGATGCATCAGATGAATAAATCCACAAGGACCGTGACGAGGGTTCGAACTTACGTCCGTGAGGATCCCAGACGCTGCCTTAATCGACTGAGCTACGACATAAAAGAATTGCAACGGGGAAATCATCCTGATTTACCAACGGATCCTGCAGCCTCTCCGAGACACAAACCAGGGTTTTACACAATTCCCCCCATGCACCCGAGCTATGTCAATAGGCTGTTCTACCTCTTCGTCCTTACTTCATTACACGTAAACTATTTTATTTACGTGGAATTGCGTAAAACCCTGATTGGAACTCCTCCGACGCTGGGCAGGAACCGAGGATGCAGCGGGCATTCCCCCTCTGGATCGCGACATTGAGGCGCTGGAAGAAAAAACTTGCTGCTCTAGGGTCTCTTGTAGTGTCAATGAGCCTGGAACCAAGATCCTTAAGAAACCTTCTTGCACTCTCTCCCCATGGGCCTAGGGTCTCAGATCCTATTGGAACGAAGTTGTACCAATGATATAATTCCCTGTACTTGGTTGACTTGTATCTTTCTCTGTGTGTTGCTGCGGCTCCTGCTTGGCCGGCAGAGAGGGTGATGTATGTGGTTGCCAGGGTGGATAAGCAAGTATAGTCCCACGCCAACTGTCTGCCACCCTTCCAAGGGCGCAGTGGTTCCGTCTGGTCGGCCGGCAAAGCTAACAGAGTCACGGTTCAATAGATTGTAGGTCTCTCTCTCTCTCTGCTGGACACTGGGCAGAGGCAAGACTTCTCTTAATGATGTCATTGACTTTGTCGTGCCTAGAGTGCCAACCGCCAGATTTTCCACAGCGCAGGCCATGCAATCCATATTCGTCAGCATCTGCCTCGCCGCAAATACACCTATGAACAGTGTGGATAGGGGCAGCAAGGCGGAGAGCAACTGCAATACGGAGCTCCTGCGGATCAAGACGTGTGCCTGTCGCAGACATAGGGACTGCCAAAAGGAAGTCCCCTGCATGGGGAGCCTGCACAGCTGTGAGGCGTGCACGCACGATCACTGGAGGGTTGTTGCTGCCTCCAGCAAAGCTGTGACTTCTTTGTCTACAATGGGACTGTCCCAGCTGGATTGTTTCTTGGCTGTCGCCATGACTGGTCTGAGTGCTGGGTCTGCCATGGTACCCCACTTTGTGTCGCATTCTGTGTAGTGGGAGTCCTGTATCCCTGCTAAGTCACACAGGTTGTCAGGTAGAATTTCCTTACCCAGGTCATCTGATGCTGAGGAGGAAGACAGGAAGGCTGGGACAGCAATTTGGGTGGCGGTGCGGACAGTCAAGTCGCCGAGCCTGACAGGAAGAGTGGCTTGTTTCCACTGGCATTCGTTGAGGGAGAGGTTAAGAACTTTGTCTAGCATGGTCTTCAATAATAGGTCATACTCTTCAAGTTTTGGGCTGTCGTAGGATGGGGCGCACCTCAGAGAGTAGGTTAGCCTCGGAAGGGATAGGCATTTAGTGAGGAGATATAAAGCATCGTGGGCCTCGTTGTCACCTATCCTCTCTTCCATCCTCCTGAGGTCTCTGATTTTCTTATCAAGGAAAATGGCGTTAGACCCGAGGGCGTTAGACCCGAGGGGGGCTCCAAGGAGAGTGCTGTTCTCAGTCCTAATGATATGAGCTCCAGGCAAGGCAGACCTTATTCTAGTTATGATGTTTGGGTTGGAGGAGACTACTTCACACTTGGAAGGGGTTCAGGAAGAGACCCAAGCTTACTTCTTGCTCCCTTATTTTTCTGATGTCTTCCAAGAGGTGGTCTACGGTGCCAGCTATAGTGCCATAATCCAAAACCAGATTTTGAACTCGCTGGACAAGCTTTCTGTGATTTCTTTGAAGACTAAGCAGAAAAGAAGAGGAGCTAGCGGATCACCTTGCTGAACACCTTCACATGATCTGATTTTGTGTTCGTCAAAGAGCAGTTTTGACTCACCACTGTAGCACGATAGTATGAGCGGGTAGAGGGGCCAGAAATCGCGATGTACGGCACAAAGCATTGCCCCTCTTCTGACCATGTTGAAGGCATTCTTAAAGTCCAGTTTAAGCAGGGCCTTTTCGTCAGAAATGTTGGTGTTGTATGCTCGTTCTGCATGGGCAGCCGCTTCACAGCGTTGGGAGATCCCAAATCCTAGCTGAAATGGTTTCAGCAATTCAACCGCTTGCTGGCTGACAACCCTCGTAGCAGCCTTGGCAACCAGGCGTTGGAGTGTTGCCAACAGCGATTGGCCTGATTCCATCGTCCTTCTTTTTGAGAGCACAGAGGGAGGCACCAAAAAAGAGGGACCTGATGACCTCAGGTATATCACCAGCCAGGCACGCATTGACGAACCTTGTGAGTTCCATAAGAAGATCTTGTGCAGCATCACCAACCGCAGGATTTAACATTTGCTTGATGTGTTGAGGTTTTAATCTAGTAAAGCCGCCTGCTGACCCAGGTGGAAAAGAAAGGGCTGCTTTATAGACCTCAGATTCAACAACAGTTCATGGGTATGAAATGGTCTCTACTGGTGGCGGAAGCATGTTGTCACCTTGAGGGGCTCTGGGTGGGTGCTTGCTTTGCAGGGCCCGTGCTGTGGCTGAGTTTCGAGGAGTAATTTTCTCGTCACTGGTAAAGACTCTAATAGCACTTGCGGTGCTTCCCTCTTCAATTTTCTTGGTGGCTTGTGCTCTGATTTTGTACGTTTCCGATATGGTGGTGTTACCATTTCTGCGGTGGGTGTGTTTTGCTCGGAGAGGCAGGCGAACTAGGTTATCCCCCCTTGGGGTATTCATTTATCGCCCTCAGGACCGAGGAAGCAAGTGATTTGTCCCTCCTTGGAGGGACGGTGAGGCATACATTGCCAGACAAATGGACATTGTACCATGCTTGAATGTTTTCCGGGGCGTCTATATTATATTATATTATATTATATTATATATATATATATATATATATATATATATATATATATATATATATATATATATATATATATGAGAAAATACAGATTTTAAATACAAAATACACAATAATTGATAAATGGGTTATTGAGCCGCATGATGGGCCGCCGCATGAACATGCATAGCCTGAGGCCGGGTTGAAGTGAACTTTATCTGCTGAGCTTAGGGAGGGAAGAACGGATGGGACATTCTCAGTACAAATATTCATCAGGCGTGATATTAACCACTAATGACCGGTTGTGAGTTGATGAACATCATGATCATATTCCAAGACTAATTTACTTGCTCTAGACAATACCACAAAACAATACATGAACTTATCTAGATCACGTCATCGTGAAGTTAAATAAAAATATATTGTGTGTGTGTGTGATATATATATATATTTATATATGTGTGTGTGTGTGTGTGTGTGTGTGTGTGTGTGTGTGTGTGTGTGTATGTGTGTGTGTGTGTGTGTGTGTGTGTGTGTGTGTGTGTGTGTGTGTGTGTGTGTGTGTGTGTGTGTGTATGTGTGTATTTACTATTTGTATTTTCAGCCAAGAGCAGTGGTCCCCGGAGCACTAACCTTCCTCAAGGGTGTATCTAGCAGAGACGCCCCTGCAGGTGTCGCCGCCGGGAGAGGATCTCAGCTCCTGGTCTCCTTGGTACTCTCTGTCTCTACGGGAACGTCCGGCAGAGGCGCTCATCTTGTTGGCTACTCCTGCGGGAGACACGTCGTCAGAGGGTGTTTACAAGGGGCATCTTTCTGAAAGGCTCTGCACATTATAATAATATTAATGATGAGAAAAATCGTAGGAGCCGTGATGAGGATAATAATAGTAGTAATAATAATAATAATAATAATAATAATAATAATAATAATAATAATAATAATAATAATAATAATCATAGTAGTAGTAGTAAGGTCGTGTTATGTGAAAAACAATAGTTTAGACTAGCAGGAATGAGTGCAAGAGGGAGGACGGACATAGGAGAGACCGTCTTCAGCCGACGAGAAACTCAGACTGATAAGATGATTGTACAGAGAAGCAGGTCGCCTGGTAACCGTTTCCTTAGGATTCTCTCCGTGAGCTTGCAGATGTGTGGAAGAAGTTCACAGAAGAGATGATGTTCCGGAAGATGAGAGGAAATGTCAGCACTGTGGAGAAATGCCCGACTGGAGCATTATCTAACACAGTGCAGAGTTACAAACCCATTAAGATTTCAACTTAGATTCAACAGAGCAGAAGTTGTTAAACACATATGGCAAAATCTTACTGAAGCGACCATACGAGTCATAAATACTCATACTCCGCCCAAGTAAAACAGCAACAATCAACACTTAGTAGGCCAGCCAGAGGCTTAGGGCCCGCGTAGGAATATCCCTGAAAAAAAATGTGCGAGGTCAAACTGATCGGACCACAGTTTTCTACTGAGCTCGTTCTGCCTTTTTTTGAAAATAGGGAGGACATTTGCATATTTCCAATATAGGGAAATTATTCCTTGGTCCACAGATTTTCTGAAAAGGAATTTCAGTTGTAGACATCGACCATCTGGCAGTTCCTTTACGACTTTGGACTGGATCTCTTTCACACCTGAGGACTTTGAGCCTTTTAATTTGTCAAAGTTCTTCCTAATTATGTCTCACGTTATAGGATTTAGTACTTGTATTTACTATTTGTGCCTGCAGCATCCAGCTGTTAGCTCTTGGACCCCGCCTTCTAAACCGTCAGTTGTCGATTGTTCTGACTGCCGACCTATTTTTCCTCTATCATATTTAATACATATATTTTTCTCTTACACACACACACACATACCCGGAATGCAGCCCGTAGCAGCTGTTTAACTCCCAGGTACCTATTTACTGCTAGGTAACAAGGGCATCAGGGTGAAAGAAACTCTGCCCATTCAGCCCGTCCTCCAAACAAAGACCCAAAAGTGATTCCATCCACCCGCCAAACTCCCTGTTTATGAATGAAAAACGGTTTACACACGACTCACAACTGTTGACGCCCGAACACTTCCGGAACAAGTGCTTCACTGATGAGTTTTGTTCGAACCACAACGCTGTAAATGCTTCACCCACGTACTACAAATACAAATAATCGCCAACAGAACCTAAACACCTAACCTAACCTATGCCTATATATGCATAATATGTTAATATATTATAATATTAATTTATATTTGAGAAAATTTCTGTTTTGAATGAAAAGCATGTTAACATTTATGAATGCGTTTGTGGGGTCGACCGCTGGATGTAATGGACTTGAGTCGATGACGGGTTGGCCCATTTGTTTCCTTCCGTCTCCACCGAGGATCGAACCCGGAACCTCACGACTACGAATCCGAAGCGCTGTCCACTCAGCTGTCAGCCCCCCCCCCAGCACACACGCGCGCGCGTGTACTCACCTATTTGTGCTTGCAGGATCGAGCAATGACTCTTGGATCCCGCCTTTCTAGCCATCGGGGTCGTCTGGCTAGGAAGGCGTGTTTATGTGGATCACACACACACACACACACGCGCGCGCGCGCGCGCGTGTGTGTGTGTGTGTGTGTGTGTGTGTGTGTGTGTGTGTGTGTGTGTGCGTGTGCGTGTGCGTGTGTGTGTGTGTACTCACCTAGGTGAGTACAACTTGGTGAGTTGTACTCACCTAGTTGTGCTTGCAGGGGCACAACTAGGTGAGTAGAACTGTGTGTGTGTGTGTGTGTGTGTGTGTGTGTGTGTGTGTGTGTGTGTGTGTGTGTGTGTGTGTGTGTGTGTGTGTGTGTGTGTGTGTACGTGTACGCGCGTCGTCGCCGGGAAGGGGCCGCGCAACTCTCTCCTCACCTTCCTCATCTAACGACCGTTGCCTCACAGGTAATGACGGAGTTCTTGTGTTTGAACAAAATGTTAATCTGTTGTCCGGGTGTTGCGGAAAACCTCACACTTAAACCCCAACAGTTTTTTCTGTAATTAGCAATAAACCGCCTCATTCTATCGTTCTCCCTCTAGAAATAATTACCGGGCTTCCTAAAATGAACTTTTAAAAACTACTTGTTCGAACGTTCCAATACGTGCAGTTGGACTGCCGCCAAAAAGTTCACATTTTATACTATCAAGTTTGTAGATGGTGAGAAAAAGTTCAAAATGAGTCTAAGTGCAGCACATATATGCGCTTTATTTTAGGCCTAAAACAGCGTATATATTAAGTCTAGGATTGCTTGAACAGGTTAGGTTAGGGTCTTCGGTAATATTTCAAATTTTCTAGAATGTTGTTTGTGCTAATGCAGTTCAACAAAATGTTAATTTTAACATTTTACAAATTTTGTCAAATTTTAACAATTAACAAAATGTGAGGTCAAACAGTACGTATTTGTACGTTGGAGCAAATAGTTGCGATAAGTACTATCATTTAAGGAGAATGGCTGAAATATAGAAATGTTATACACTAGATCAATGTCTATTTCATTCATTCATTTATTCCTTCTTTCACACACTCATTCTGTCTCTGAATCTAGCTCTCAGTCTCTTAATATATTTTTCCGTGTCATTGTGTCTCTCTACCTGTTTCTCTCTCTATAATAATAAATAAATAAATTTGTTATTCAGGAAAAGTACATACATAGTTGATTTAGAAACATAATGTTGGATTTATAGATAGAGTTAGTACATACAATACCTAAAGTCACTAGTACGCATAGCGTTACGGACCTTTGTACCAACGGATGAGGCCTCCAGCCCATATATTGTGCTGCTACAAGGCGGTTGTCCTCCGAAGCTCAGGAATGAACTTTCCGGGAAAAAGTCAGGGAAAAACTACTTTTTTTCCCCTGACTGAAGCTCATTCTTGAGTCAAAGGTCAGTAAATAACAAGTATTACACAATGACTACAGAGGTACATGATAGATATTTCTAAGTAATTTTGATACTGGGTTTATTATGAAGGTGGATCAGTCTGTGAACCAGGGACCGGATTCATTAAACTGTTATGCAAGTACTTAGCAAATGTTTCTGGTTAATCGCGTTCTTGGCGGTTACGCCGTGATTCAACAAACTGTTTACAGACGCAGAGACTCTTTAAGAACCCTCCAAGACACCTCCAGAGCACTCCTAGCTTTACGTAAACCGGATGCAAGTCAAGTTTTCTCGACTACACAACCCGGGTTCTGAAATATCTGTGAGCGAGTCCCTCAAGCTAGCTGTATATGCTCTTTGTACCTCTAACTTGTAATAAAAATGTTTTTAATGAAAAGACAAATACAAATTATATAGTAATGTACATTACAGTACATTAATAATGTACATTACAGTAGTACATTAATCTGCACTGAAATTAATTTTCCTCGTCTCTGAAAATGAACTTGTTTAAGTCTCCTTGAATATTGAAGCAGCCGGCCTTGGGGCAAGTTTTTCCGTCTAATTTCCAGTAATTAATAAAGTTTCTAAATGCTTGACATTTATTTCTTTACTAAGCTCTTTATTAGGGCAATAAAGAGCACGGAACCAAGGATCAGTCCTTGAGGGGCTCCACTTCTTAGCCTCCTGCTTGTCACTTACCCAATTGTGTTCGAGTGGGTTGAGCTTCAGCTCCTCAGCCCGTCTCTCATCCTTCAAAGAACTGGAGAGTAGGTTCGTAACCCACCTGGACTGTATATTGGGTTAACTTCTATTACTTAAATGTCTTAGTGCATTTGATCACCATGACACTGATAACGTGACACTGATAATGTGACACTTATAACGTGACACTTATAACGTGACACTTATAACGTGACACTGATAACGTTATCTATTGTATCTCTGAGGCTCATTTGGCACCACTCGGGCTGGTGCCAACACGACCAGGGTGGGGCTCAGGTAGACACGCTGACTGGCACTAACTGGTCCAGTCACACCAGTGTGCCACCAATGGGTGCCCGAGACTGGGTGTCACGCGATAGTTACACACTAGATGTAAGCGTGAAGCAGAGCGTCACGCAGACTGCGTCACGGCTACACCAACACCGTGGTGAGGGAGCCTCACCTTCCGTCTCCTCAATATCACACCACAAACATTTTCAACACTACAGTATTGTAATAACTTAAACAAAACTATATATATATATATATATATATATATATATATATATATATATATATATATATATATATATAACATATATATATATATATTATAAAATATATATATATATATATATATATATATATATGTACATATATATATTATAATATATATATATATATATATATATATATATATATATATATATATATATATATATATACATATATATATATATATATATATATATATATATATATATATATATATATATATATATATATAAACATGACATTTTGACTACTAAATTCAAACTTCTAATTGAAAATCTGTTAACCACAAAATCTTGGATGGTGGAGAGAGGACACACAACAGCGGGAACAAGGCCGTGCAGCCATTGTGTGACGCCAGGCACTAAGCTATCTTGAGATGATTTCGGGGCTTTAGTGTCCCCGCGGCCCGGTCCTCGACAAGGCCTCCACCCCCAGGAAGCAGCCCGTGACAGCTGACTAACACCCAGGTACCTATTTTACTGTAACAGGGGCATAGGGTGAAAGAAAGTCTGCCCTTTGTTTCTCGCCGGCGCCTGGGATCGAACCCGGGACCACAGGATCACAAGCCCAGTGTGCTATCCGCTCGGCCGACCGGCTCCCCTAGGCATGGTGTACACTGCTACAACATTCAACAATACCTGGAACTCTCCATCTAAATAATCAAAGTGTAAAGGTCTGTTACAAGACTGGTTCTTGAACCTAGACGTCTGAGCTATGACGTTAGCTAATGGTAAAATAAAAATTAATGGTGCTATACTCTCAACATAAGTGATGTACAAATGGAATGGGTGGGAAGTAAAATTCAAAATGAACCACGAGACACTTATCGTAAGAGTACTGAACAAAGTGGAATGAGGTACAGTTGACACAGACTCCATATTGACCAGACCACACATTAGAAGGTGAAGGGACGACGACGTTTCGGTCCGTCCTGGACCATTCTCAAGTCGATTGTGAGACTTGAGAATCTCACAATCGACGTGAGAATGGTCCAGGACGGACCGAAACGTCGTCGTCCCTTCACCTTCTAGTGTGTGGTCTGGTCAACATACTTTAGCCACGTTATTGTGACTCATCGCCTGCACAGACTCCATACACCGTTGCACGAGAAGGCACGATGAGGAAGATGAGCGTCAGAAACCCTAGCAAGAGACAAGGGAGGCGCTGCAGGCGCGTCAAGGCAGGAACATGCAGGCGAGTACACTCGGGATAGTGTCTTGCTTCACGGCAGCTTTCCCCTCGTGATGTTAAGCTGTCACGCCCCAGCAAGGATGCCAGGCACAAAACATTAAACGTAATTGCTGTTGATGGCTTCACTCTTACTTTTACTGGGACACGCTGCCGGGCGTGACGCTGGGGCCGGAGACGGTGTTGGGGGCCAGGGGGGGGGGGGGGAAGCCCCTGACGCGACGAGGGACCAGGGGGTGGAGGGAGGGAGGGTGAGGAAGGACAGAAGTGGAATAGGAGGTAGTTGGTGGTGAAAAAGGAGCATAAGAAGGAAGAAAGGAGATAAGTATTTTTGAAAGAGGCTTTATGGCGCAACCATTCAGCAGGAGGAGGAGGAAGAGGAAGACAAAGAGGACGGAAGGTCCCAGCAGCTCCTGACCTACTAAGGGTCAGACCCCCGTTATATCCTGAGTCTGGGATGTCAATAGACACCAAAGGGAATACCATGACATGCGCCCTTCTACACTACTTCATATCATGTCTAAGGTGAACACAAACACACATTGGAATAGGTATTACTCTGACCAAGACCTCTTCTCATTAGTCAGCCAGGAGCAACCTACAGTCCTCACTCAGTTCAAGTTCTCTTTAGCTTTGCAAAATTACTGAAATTAGACATGCCTAAGTTTACTTCTGTTGTTAGGCTATATATGCGTACCAAATATGGGCGTAGGTTAGAGAACTGATACTTGATTCCTATCTGGGAAGTGTGGTTCTCTGTTTCCTGTCAGCTAGGTACTCTCTGGTCTAGTTCACCACTTGCACAGTTATCACTGCCAGTTGTCCAGCCTATATTGCAATTTCTCACCAGGTAGTGTGTCAACAGATTGTTGGCAGTCAAGGAAGGTAGAGTCCACCGACCTAAGTTCTATATAGTCATAATGACTGAGTCGTGTGTCCTGGTCACTACACTGCCTTCCCGCTTCTTGTTGTTGTTTAAGATTCGCTACTTGGAACAAAAAGTTCCAAGTAGCACGGGCTATGGTGAGCCCGTAGAACTTCCCGCTTGTTCTGCGGTTTGATAACCTGTGTAAATCCTCACCCAGCGGCTCTTGTGTCCTCACCTCTTAGGCCTTGTAGACTCACGCTTCATCTCAAGTACCCTATTCAGCCGATACTTGTCTAATGACATGACTACTGATCAAAATTTCTATCATATCTTCTTTTGAAATTAGGGATGAAATTGCCTTGTTATACTTACTCATCTAACTCATTGCATTTCCAAATGATTTTACACCAAAGAAAAGTTTATAACATCGGTATGACTAATCTATCTACGGTCACAAACTTTACACCTGCCCTCTTGTCCTATCTGTAGTCACAGTGAACACTTCCTCTTTTCGTATCCTGTTTATTCCCAAAGTATTTTACACGTCTGTAGCATGTCTCCTCTCCCTATTTTTAACCAAGTTTTTGTCTTATTCCTTCACCCTTTCTTCGTACACCATCACAGTAATTGTCGAATAAGCTTTGCAAATCTCTGTACCTCTTCCAGTTCCCTTATGTGCATTTCGAGGTTTAAACTTTATGATGGGGCTGCATATCATAGGACTGGTCTCACGTAGGTGATGTAAACGTGCTCTGAGTGCCTCCTTGTTGAGTTTCCTGAAGGTTGTTCTGATGTTCATCAAATTAGAATATGCAGCTCATGCTATTTATATGTGCCTCTTGTTTTGGGGAGGTGTTTCACAGTCCCCATTCTCACCAGCTTATGAAGTAGAAGTCAATAAATTTACTTAAGTATCCGGTCTCAAACTGTACACAACATCAGTTCTGGAGACGTACTGCAATAGTGGCAACACACTTACAGCAGGTCAGGTGCGTGGTGAGAGAGAGCCCTCCGGGGAGTTGGTGTAGTTGTTTTAGATTTAGCTACTCAGAACACAATGTCCACGTAGCACGGGCTATAGTGAGATGGTATTGGGGGCCTGTCCGGGATGACCTCGTGTACTGACTTTGGGGTAAATGGCCAGTAATATTTATTTGCTATCAGCGGCACACCCTGGTACTTGTGTGTGTTGACCAGCCTGGTACTTGTGTGTGTTGACCAGCCTGGTACTTGTGTGTGTTGACCAGCCTGGTACTTGTGTGTGTTGACCAGCCAGGATGACACATTGTGACCAGGGTCATTCTGGCTGGTCATTCTGGCATCCCTCCCCATCACCTGGACCAGTGGGCCTTCTCACCTAGACTAGTGGCCCGCCCTCACCTGGACTAGCAGACCCCTCACCTGGACTAGCAGACCCCTCACCTGGACTAGCAGACCCCTCACCTGGACTAGCAGACCCCTCACCTGGACTAGCAGACCCCTCACCTGGACTAACAGATCCCTCACCTGGACTAGCAGATCCCTCACCTGGACTAGCAGGTCCCTCACCTGGACTAGCAGATCCCTCACCTGGACTAGCAGATCCCTCACCTGGACTAGCAGATCCCTCACCTGGACTAGCAGACCCCCTCACCTGGACTAGCAAACCCCTCACCTGGACTAGCAGATCCCTCACCTGGACTAGCAGATCCCTCACCTGGACTAGCAGATCCCTCACCTGGACTAGCAGACCCCTCACCTGGACTAGCAGACCCCTCACCTGGACTAGCAGACCCCTCACTTAAACTGGAATGCTGAATGTGGTATACAAGGACTTCGCAAAGGCTTTCGATAAATGTGACCATGGAGTGATAGCACACAAAATGAAGTCAATGGGAATAACCGGTAAAGTAGGACGCTGGATACTCAGTTTTCTGTCAAACAGGACTCAACGAGTAACAGTCAATCATATAAAATCGAGTCCAAGCGCAGTTAAAAGCTCGGTACCTCAAGGTACTCGCTTCGGCAGTACATATACAGTCCTTGCACCGCTGCTTTTCCTTATTCTCATATCAGATATAGACAAAAATACAAGTCACAGTTTCGTATCATCCTTTGCAGATGACCCAAAAATCAGCATGAAAATTACCTCGGCTGAAGACATTGAAAAACTTCAAGCAGATATTAATAAAGTTTTCGATTGGGCAACAGAAAATAACATGATGTTTAACAGTGATAAATTCCAGGTACTCAGGTACGGTAAAAATGAGGACCTTAAACATAATATAGGGTACAAAACACAATCAAATGTGCCCATAGTAGGAAAACAGCATGTAAAGGATTTGGGAATAATGATGTCCGACGACCTAACGTTTAGGGAGCATAACCAAGCAAATATTGCGTCAGCCAGAAAAATGATCGGATGGATTACGAGAACTTTCAAATCCAGGAATCCCATCACATTGGTTGTACTCTTCAAGTCACTTGTGTTGTCCCGTCTCGAGTACTGCTCAGTACTCACTTCCCCCTTCAGAGCAGGAGAGATTGCTGAAATAGAGGGAATACAGAGAACATATACGGCACGCATAGACGAGATAAAGCACAAAAAGGCCTACTTGTCTATCTGACTCCCAGGAAAAAGGCCTACTTATCTGTCTGACTTTCAGGAAAAAGGGCCACTTGTCTGTCTGACTCCCAAGAAATAGGGCCACTTGTCTACCTGACTCGCAGGAAAAAGGGCCACTTGTCTATCTGACTCGCAGGGACGTTCCTTGTCCGCTTGACGTCAGTGACTCAGGAACGAGTCTCCTTGTCTTACTGACATCTCGTCGACTGGCTGGAACCCTGAGTATTTTGTTGAGGTGTAATGTGTGTGAACGCGGCCACGTCTTGAGCTCGTCCTGGTCTACGGATTCCCACACTAAATTAGATTCTAATGTCGAGAGAACGAGGAATGACTGACATTTTAGGCGGTGAGGAGGTGTGAAACGTAAATGGACCGATGACCACCATGCGACTCAGTGATCTATGCGTGGAGGGCGGCCCTATTAGGGTCAGTGACCTCCTGTGATCACAGACTGATCTCTCTATCTCTCAGTATCACAGTGTTCCACAGGCTGAGCCACTTGTAAAAGCCACGTTCATAAGCTTCTCTGACTGATGACTGACAATCGTCTCGGCCTTTGTCTAAGATTAAAGGGAAGTCAGTGTGATTGACAAGTGCCAATTAATTTCATGACCGAATACTCAGTTCCGGGGAGTCCTCATGTAACCTTCTTGAGAGGTTATCTTGAGATGATTTCGGGGCTTAACGTCCCCGCGGCCCGGTCCTTGACCAGGCCTCCTATTTGTTACACATCCCCAGGATAGCAGTTGTCTAACTCCCAGGTACCTGTTTACTGCTAGGTGAACAGGAGGCATCAGGGTGAAAGAAACTCTGCCCATTTGCTTCCGCCTCCCCCTGGGATCGAACCCGTAACCTTAGGACTATGAATCCAGAGCGCTGTCCGCTCAGCCATCAGGCCCTGGTGTCATCTCGTGTTCATTCTATCAACGATTCTCAAACACCAAATCATCACTTGTCTCTATTGAAGCCAAATGTATTCATAAGAAAAATATAATTTTCAATAATATAAATCAGTGAATCAGCTTCCCCTTCCCGGCTCTTTTTGTTCCGAATTGTTTTCCTGTTGTGGGACCAAGTACGCTCTAGACGTGTTCTAGGAGGTGATGAGGAGAGAGCGTCGTGGTGAAGGGTGGAGCCCAGGGGAAAGGGGTGAGGCCCGTCACTCCCCGCCTGCCAGGGACAATAGCTAAGATATGGGAACACACTAAACAACGCTCCCGGACCCCGCCTTCCTGGCCTACATACCTTGAAGCCAACGTGGGCTTAATGACAGGAGACGACGAGGCTTTCTACAGTGCCACGAGATGTCACTGTCGGCCACGAATGAGGTGACATACAGGACGAGGAATTAGGCGAAACAGGGCGAGAAAGTAGGCGACACATACCGATACCTGAAAAACAACGCTCTTAATTGATATATTGTGAATTCCGGGTAACTAAATTCTAGATTCTATCATACTGGTAAAACACACACACACAGGACAGAGATAGTGTGTTACCTTGCTAACGGATTTGGACACGCACCAGTAGTGGTATGAAAAATGGTTGCTAGAGCTTAACCCAACCAAATGCAAAGTTATGAGGATTGGCAAATACCATTCGTCTTCATCTTGAAAAAAACATAAATTAATAAATTATTCACAACAGGGCTTACAAATGGCCGTCCATGTTTAACAAATTTGCTATCATTTTATTCCAGCATAGTTGAGGCAGTTGATAGTGGTAAGACTTGCGATGTTGTGTACCTTGACTTTAGCAAAGCTTTTGATACAGTGCCACATGAAAGACTGATTAAAAAGATAGAGGCTCATGGTAATTGGGGGTGCTATATTAAATTGGATTAGGGCATGGCTATACCAAAGGAAGCAAACAGTTAGTATAAATGGAGTTAAGTTAGACTGGGAAAATGTTGTAAGTGAGGTGCCTCAAGGCTCTGTCCTGGGACCTCTGTTATTCATAATATATATAAATGATTTAGATTTAGGGTTGGGGAGCAATATTTGCAGATGATACAAAAATCGGGAGGGAAATAAACACGGAAAAATACTCTCTATCACTTCAAGACGATCTAAATAGGGTTTTGAAATAGTCAAAAGATTGACAGCTGGAATTTAATGCTGACAAATGTAAGATTTTGAGGCTAGGTAATGATGATAGAGTTACAAGATACGAGCTAGATGGTGTTGAGATTGCGAAGTCGGACTGCGAAAGGGATCTGGGAGTTATGATTAGTAAGAATTTTAAACCAAAAAATCAATGCATAAATGTTCGTAATAAGGCAAATAGGACACTGGGATAAATTAATCGAAGCGTTAGTAACAAGACACCTGGTGTTGTTCTTCAGCTATATCTTGCTCTGGTTAGGCCCCATTTAGATTATGCACTTCAGTTTTGGTCGCCGTACTATAGAATGTATATAAATTCACTAGAACGCGTCCAGCGTAGGATGACAAAGTTCATCCCTCAAATTAGAAATCTGTCATATGAAGAAAGATTGACAAAGCTTAAATTACATTCTCTAGAAAGGCGAAGAATTAAGCGTGACATGATAGAGAACAAATCCGCAAGGGCCGTGATGAGGATTCGAACTTTCGCCTGGGATGATCCCAGACATAGAACATAAGAACATAAGAAGAAAGGTAACTGCAGAAGGCCTATTGGCCCATATGAGGCAGCTCCTATCTATAACCACCTAATCCCACTCATACGCGGTAATTGGTTCCACAAATCAACAACCCTGTTACCGAACCAGTATTTACCCAAGTCTATCCTAAATCTAAATTTAGCAGAATAACAACAGCTGCATACGGCTTGCTGGCTAACGTCCGTGTATTCCTTGGGAAACTTGGACAAAAGTGGCTTTCTGGGCTCATTTTTTACAAATTTACAATATACACAGTATAGGTAAGATCCACTCTTATCACAAGACAGAACACGAAACAATGGGTATCAATTGGATAAGTTTAGATTTAGGAAAGACTTGGGTAAATACTGGTTCGGTAACAGGGTTGTTGATTTGTGGAACCAATTACCGCGTAACGTGGTGGAGGTGGGGTCCCTCGATTGTTTCAAGCGTGGGTTGGACATGTATATGAGTGGGATTGGGTGGTTATAGATAGGAGCTGCCTCGTTTGGGCCAAAAGGCCTTCTGGAGTTACCTTGTTCTTATGTTCTTGAATATACATTCCCAACATGGAACCCTCAGCACGAGGTAAAACTAGGAAAGGTCCAAAGATATGCAACGAGGCTCGTTTCTGAGCTGAAGAGATTGAACTGTGAGGAAATGCAGAGATAACTGAACCTAACACACTGGAGCAGAGGGGAGATAGGGGAGACATGATAACAACATATAAGATTCTAAGGTAAATTGACAAAGTACACAAATCAGCATTGTTCAAATATAGGAACAGTAGAACGAAGGGTTATAGAGGAAACGAGAGATAGAAATTAATTACAGACGTCATAAAGATCTTTCTCAATGTTAAGAGCTGCCAATAAATGGAATGGGATAGACTTTTAAGTCGTTGAAGTTAATTCGATTAAATTTTTATTATATAACTATGATAAAAGCGTGAGAAATGAGTAATTACTTTAATGTAACAATATTCGGAAGGCGGGGCTAGGAGTCTAGCTCGACCCTGCAAGTACATTTAGGTGAGTACTTCTACACGAGTACTTCCAGGGAAGTATACACACACACACACACACACTCCATCCCGTCCTCGACTCAAGTCCATTACATCCAGCGGTCGACCCCACAGACGCATTCATAAATTTTAATATGCTGTTCATTCAAAACGGGAATTTTCTCAAGTATAAATTAATATTATAATATATTAGCATATTGTGCATATATAGGCATAGGTTAGGTTAGGTTAGATGTGTAGGTTCTGTTGGCGATTATTTGTATTTGTAGTACGTGGGTGAAGCATTTATAGTGTTGTGATTCGAACAAAATTCTTCAGTGAAACACTTGTTCCGGATATGTTCGAACGTCAGCAGTTGTGAGTCGTGTGTAAACCACTTTTCATTCATAATCAGGGGGTTTGGCGGGTGGATGGAATAACTTTTGGATCTTTGTTTGGAGGACGGGCTGGACATTTGCTATTTGGACCTCGAACCCGTCCATGGCGTCGACTCATACGCACCACATATGTGCATGGTGTTCCGGGATGTACATATACATCACATTATACATAAATACATGTGCTAAAAAATGTATATAAGCATATCCAAATATTTGAAAAACTTGTGAAAAATCTTAGAATATCTTATCAGCTACGAAACATGGCACTATAGGGTAAACCTGGCACTGTAGGGTAAATCTGGCACTGTAGGGTAAACCTTACACTGTAGGGTAAACCTTACACTGTAGGGTAAATCTGGCACTGTAGGGTAAATCTGGCACTGTAGGGTAAACCTTACAATGTAGGGTAAATCTGGCACTGTAGGGTAAACCTTGCACTGTATGGTAAACCTGCAGAGAGAGAGAGAGAGAGAGAGGAGAGAGAAAGAGTCTCTGTTGGCCACCTTTCCCTCTGTCATCCCCTCCACCTCCCCCCCTCCTCCTCCTCATATTCCCCTCCAACCCCCAACCCCTTTCACCCCTCCACCCCATCCATCCGCCCCCCCCCAACCTCCCCTACCCACCTGGTCAACTTTCTATTCCTCCTTTACCTCCCATATTCTTTACCCCCCCTACCCCCCGTTTTCCCTCTTCAGTCCCCCCCCCCTAGACACATGTCCTCCCTCGCCTCAACAACTGACAAACATCTGTAACAGAGCTCCAAAACATGTGTCGTTGTAGACCACTGACGGGGCTCTTATGGGGCTCCACCATGGGCTCCCATAACACTGTTATGGGAGGTTATCATAACACTGAGATATCTTATGATAACTCTCCATAAGAAGTGTTCTTGTTCAGCATCAGCTCCATAACTGTTGTAGAGCAGCGCCATAACAGTTGTAGAGCAGCTCTATAACTGTTGTAGAGCAGCTCTATAACTGTTGTAGAGCAGCACCACAACTGTTGTAGAGCAGCTCTATAACTGTTGTAGAGCAGCTCTATAACTGTTGTAGAGCAGCACCATAACTGTTGTAGAGCAGCTCTATAACTGTTGTAGAGCAGCGCCATAACAGTTGTAGAGCAGCTCTATAACTGTTGTAGAGCAGCTCTATAACTGTTGTAGAGCAGCTCCATAACAGTTGTAGAGCAGCTCTATAACTGTTGTAGAGCAGCTCTATAACTGTTGTAGAGCAGCACCATAACTGTTGTAGAGCAGCTCTATAACTGTTGTAGAGCAGCTCTATAACTGTTGTAGAGCAGCTCTATAACTGTTGTAGAGCAGCTCTATAACTGTTGTAGAGCAGCACCATAACTGTTGTAGAGCAGCTCTATAACTGTTGTAGAGCAGCGCCATAACAGTTGTAGAGCAGCTCTATAACTGTTGTAGAGCAGCTCTATAACTGTTGTAGAGCAGCACCATAACTGTTGTAGAGCAGCTCTATAACTGTTGTAGAGCAGCGCCATAACTGTTGTAGAGCAGCTCTATAACAGTTGTAGAGCAGCTCCATAACTGTTGTAGAGCAGCTCTATAACTGTTGTAGAGCAGCTCTATAACTGTTGTAGAGCAGCGCCATAACTGTTGTAGAGCAGCTCTATAACAGTTGTAGAGCAGCTCCATAACTGTTGTAGAGCAGCTCTATAACTGTTGTAGAGCAGCTCTATAACTGTTGTAGAGCAGCTCCATAACTGTTGTAGAGCAGCTCTATAACTGTTGTAGAGCAGCTCTATAACTGTTGTAGAGCAGCGCCATAACTGTTGTAGAGCAGCTCTATAACTGTTGTAGAGCAGCTCTATAACTGTTGTAGAGCAGCACCATAACTGTTGTAGAGCAGCTCTATAACTGTTGTAGAGCAGCGCCATAACTGTTGTAGAGCAGCTCTATAACTGTTGTAGAGCAGCTCTATAACTGTTGTAGAGCAGCACCATAACTGTTGTAGAGCAGCTCTATAACTGTTGTAGAGCAGCGCCATAACAGTTGTAGAGCAGCTCTATAACTGTTGTAGAGCAGCTCTATAACTGTTGTAGAGCAGCACCATAACTGTTGTAGAGCAGCTCTATAACTGTTGTAGAGCAGCGCCATAACTGTTGTAGAGCAGCTCTATAACAGTTGTAGAGCAGCTCCATAACTGTTGTAGAGCAGCTCTATAACTGTTGTAGAGCAGCTCTATAACTGTTGTAGAGCAGCGCCATAACTGTTGTAGAGCAGCTCTATAACAGTTGTAGAGCAGCTCCATAACTGTTGTAGAGCAGCTCTATAACTGTTGTAGAGCAGCTCTATAACTGTTGTAGAGCAGCTCCATAACTGTTGTAGAGCAGCTCTATAACTGTTGTAGAGCAGCTCTATAACTGTTGTAGAGCAGCGCCATAACTGTTGTAGAGCAGCTCTATAACTGTTGTAGAGCAGCTCTATAACTGTTGTAGAGCAGCGCCATAACTGTTGTAGAGCAGCTCTATAACTGTTGTAGAGCAGCTCCATAACTGTTGTAGAGCAGCTCTATAACTGTTGTAGAGCAGCACCATAACTGTTGTAGAGCAGCTCTATAACTGTTGTAGAGCAGCTCTATAACTGTTGTAGAGCAGCTCCATAACTGTTGTAGAGCAGCTCTATAACTGTTGTAGAGCAGCTCTATAACTGTTGTAGAGCAGCACCATAACTGTTGTAGAGCAGCTCCATAACTGTTGTAGAGCAGCTCTATAACTGTTGTAGAGCAGCTCCATAACTGTTGTAGAGCAGCTCCATAACTGTTGTAGAGCAGCTCTATAACAATTGTAGAGCAACTCTATAACAGTTGTAGAGCAGCTCTATAACAATTGTAGAGCAGCTCTATAACAGTTGTAAAGCAGCTCTATAACAGTTGTAGAGCAGTTCCATAACTATTGTAGAGCAGCTCTATGGCAATTGTAGAGCAGCTCTATAACAGTTGTAGAGCAGCTCTACAACAGCTGCATAACAAATCTGCAAGTTTTATTACATGGAGTAAAAATATGGAATAGAAATGACGTGATTAATATAATTACCCCCTTTACTGCCCTTCACCCCCCTCCCCTCTCTCTCCCCCCCCCCCTCCCCCTCTCTCCCCCCCCCCCCCCTCCCCCTCTCTCTCCCCCCCTCCCCCCTCTCCATCACCCCCCCCCTCACTCCACCCAGTCTCAAGTGTAATGAAGAAGGGAGAGAGGAGATCAGAAAACCTCTATACCATAAGGGAAAGGCAGCCACAGGAATCAGAGAGAAGGATCTGGGAGTGGCTGTGAGTCCAACACTAACACCGGAGGCACACATAAACAGGATAACATCGGCGGCATATGGGACGCTGGGATATATAAGAACATCATCTAGGAACCTAAATCAGGACGCCTTCAAGCCAAGCTACACAACATTTGTTAGACTAATACTGGAATATGCAGCACCGGCATGGAAGCCGCACCTTGTGAAGCACACTAATACAAAATAAACACTGAAAAAAGTAGAAGAGTTTGTAGCAAAATTGGTGCCAGAGGTAAGAGGGTTAATGGAGCAAAATCCCATAACACTAGAGGATAGAAGGAACAGAGGGGATATGATCCCTACATACAAGTTACTGAGGAGGGGTCGATAAGGTGCACAAGAACAGCCTCTTCAAATTTTAAAGAAAGTAGGACAAGTAGAGGACACAGGTGGAAGCTGGAAACATAAATGAGTCGACAAATGTAAGGAAGTATTCGTTCACTGTACAGGTGGTCAACAAATGGAATGACCTGAGAGGAGAAGGTGTGGAAGCCACCTCCAGCCACAACTTTAACGCCAGATTCGACAAAGATTTTGAACGTCAGAACAGTTAACCTCAAAAGGTACAACAAGGCTAGTGGCGGGGCATAATGAGCTAGACCTCACGTCCACGTAGGCACTGATAAGTAAGCAGTGTTAGGTAAGTACCCGCTCCCCACCTCCCAAAACTGAGCACAAGGACCGGGGCGAGATCCGGGTCGGTGGGAGGAAGAAAGTGTGCGTGTGTGTGAAAGGGAGGGCGAGGGGGAGTGGGAGAGAGAGAGAGGAATGTGACGCCATGTTGGCCACTCTCCCTCTCAGCTGTTCCTTCCTCTCACACTTCCTTCTCCATCCTCTCCCTGAGCCTCGTCTTCACCTCCAATGCCTCCCTGATCATCCGCGTGATGCCTCCCTGATCATCCGGGTGATGTCTCCCTGATCATCCGGGCGATGCCTTCCTGATCATCCGGCCGATGCCTCCCTGATCATCCGGGTGATGCCTCCCTGATCATCCGGGCGATGCCTCCCTGATCATCCGGGTGATGCCTCCCTGATCATCCGGGTGATGCCTCCCTGATCATCCGGGTGATGCCTCCCTGATCATACTGCGAGCAACGGGGCCTATGACGGCCTGGTGGGCCAGACCACCAACCAGGAGGCCTAGTCAGAGACCGGTCTGGGGGGATGGGGAGGGGGGGGGGGGGTTCCTATAGGTAACATATATAATTCACCTTCTCAAGCCCACCCTCCTCCCCCTCTACACCCTCCCTTTCCCACGTTTCCCTCCCATTCTTACCTCAGGACACATTCCTCCACACCTCTCCCGGCTCTCCTTTCCTATCTAAAGCCTCACATACTTACCTATACCAATACTTTTACCTATTTTCCTGTAAACTTACCCAACTAAATATCCCTCACTGCCAGTTTACCTGCCCACCTTACCTACCACAAATAAGGCAAATAGCATACTGGTATTTATTTCTCGAGGCGTTAGTACTAAGGCAATAGATGTTCTTCTTCAGCTTCACCTATGGGAGTGAAGCCCACTCCTCCTTTCTAATATGTTAATTATGTTAATTGTCTTCAGTTTTGGTCTCCATACTATGGAGTGGACGTAATAGTTCACTTGAACGAGAACACTCGTGTGGGTGAGGATAAGGGCTCACTGCTGTGGGTGGGGATAAGGGCTCACTGCTGTGGGTGGGGATAAGGGCTCACTGCTGTAGGTGAGGATAAGGGCTCACTGCTGTGGGTGGGGATAAGGGCTCACTGCTGTAGGTGAGGATAAGGGCTCACTGCTGTGGGTGGGGATAAGGGCTCACTGCTGTGGGTGAGGATAAGGGCTCACTGCTGTGGGTGAGGATAAGGGCTCACTGCTGTGGGTGAGGATAAGGGCTCACTGCTGTGGGTGAGGATAAGGGCTGCTGATAGCATTACAAGACACATATCGTCCTTGGAACAGTAACAGCCCCGCTCCTGTGCCAGGTAAGCCCATTACGGGCTCACCATCGCCCGTGCTACTCAGAACGTTTTGTTCCGAGTAGCTGAATGTTCAACAACATACCGCTAGAGGGCTGCAACTTTCACCACCACAAACACAGACTTTGTTACGTCACGCTTGCCAACCGTCCTCCATGGACAGGGTTATAGAGATCTGTTGAACACATTTCTAGCCCTGTCCATGGAGGACAGAAGAAAATGTATACATGCTGGTTAGCATTGTAAATGTGTGGCCACGTCTGTGGTAGAAAAAAAATGACTCACGAGGAGCGTCCTCAACTCTCCTCTCATTCCCTTCATTCCTACCTCCCAGCCTCCTTTCTCTCATCCCTTTCCTCTCCATTCGCTTCTCATCATTCCCCTTCCCTCACACCTCGTTCTTCCCACTCCCTCCACATTTTTGTTTTTTGGAGTAGAGGATGGAGAGGCATAGGTGAAAGGAAGTTTAGAAGTGGGAAATACAGTGAGAGGTATGAAAGCAGGCGGGCTGTCCGCCTTGCTGACACGATGAGTGGGTGTTGGCAGCTAAGCTAAGCTGGCTCCCTCTTGTCAGGGAGCTGTGAGTGTGTGAGAGGTTCTTCACATGTGTTTCACCATATATGGATGTCTATTGATAAGTACGTACGTATATATATATATATATATATATGCAAACAAGCCTGAATGGTCCCCAGGACTATATACAACTGAAAACTCACACCCCAGAAGTGACTCGAACCCATACTCCCACAACTGGTATGTACAGGGACGCCTTAATCCGCTTGACCATCACGACCGGACAAAAGGAAGTGATAGCCGAGGCTATATGAACCACTTCCCCGCCGGCACTCGGATGGTAATCTTGGGCATAGCATTTTATCAAATCACCTCATTCTTTGGGGCACACGTGAGGAACACAAATGCAAACAAAGGTGATTGTTAAAGGTGAAAGGTGATTGAAAGGTGAACCCAAAGAATGAGGTGATTTGATAAAATGCTATGCCCAAGATTACCATCCGAGTGCCGGCGGGGAAGTGGTTCATATAGCCTCGGCTATCACTTCCTTTTGTCCGGTCGTGATGGTCAAGCGGATTAAGGCGTCCCTGTACATACCAGTTGTGGGAGTATGGGTTCGAGTCACTTCTGGGGTGTGAGTTTTCAGTTGTATATAGTCCTGGGGACCATTCAGGCTTGTTTGCATTTGTGTTCCTCACGTGTGCCCCAAAGAATGAGGTGATTTGATAAAATGCTATGCCCAAGATTACCATCCGAGTGCCGGCGGGGAAGTGGTTCATATAGCCTCGGCTATCACTTCCTTTTGTCCGGTCGTGATGGTCAAGCGGATTAAGGCGTCCCTGTACATACCAGTTGTGGGAGTATGGGTTCGAGTCACTTCTGGGGTGTGAGTTTTCAGTTATATATATATATATATATATATATATATATATATATATATATATATATATATATATATATATATATATATATATATATATATATATATATATATATATATATATATATATATATGCAATTGACGATAACAAAACACGGATAATTTTTATGCGGAAAATCCACAGAGAAATGTGAAAGGAAGTGAATGTTTCGGCCTGTTAAAGCCTTTGTCAACACCGGATTGACTAGAGGTAAGAGAAAGAGGGTACAGGCCACACCTGTCAACACAAGACTGACTAGAGGAAAGAGAGAGAGGGTACAGGCCAACACCTGGAACCTGACCAACCCATCTCTAGGGTTGCTAGGATTCTTTCCCTAGAGATGGGTTGGTCAGGTTCCAGGTGTTGGCCTGTACCCTCTCTCTCTTTCCTCTAGTCAGTCTTGTGTTGACAGGTGTGGCCTGTACCCTCTTTCTCTTACCTCTAGTCAATCCGGTGTTGACAAAGGCTTTAACAGGCCGAAACATTCACTTCCTTTCACATTTCTCTGTGGATTTTCCGCATATATATATATATATATATATATATATATATATATATATATATATATATATATATATATATATATATACATATATATATATATATATATATATATATATATTATATATATATATATTTACATATATACATATATTTACATAATTTTTTCAAATTATTTGGGGAGGGTTTCTGGTCAGTATTTCAACTGGGAATTATGTACTGTGGGGCGGGGTTTTTATCTAGTAAATAGGCACTTTGGCCACCAGCTGTGGTAATGGGGCGTTTCATCTTGGAATAATCCTCCTAACATTGGGTCCTCAATGTTCAATCAATCCTCAATTGCTTATGTGAACATTTCGATGGTGTTCCACACCCTGATGGCTTGGTGCTGCAGTCTGATGTTTAGTGGCTGTATGTTCAGGAGCTCATGGAGTTCCTGGATTGTTTGATCATTTGGTGGACGGTGTTTTGCTGCTCTCCTTAATGCCTTATTTTGCACTGCTTGTAGTTTTTGCATGTTAGTTTCTTTATGGTGTGTAGTGGTACTGGGGGATACTCTAGATGCGGCCGGACTAGAGCCTAATAGAGATGTATCTGTATGTTCGTACTGAGGCTTCGGAATCTCTTCAGTTTTCATAAGGCTGCTTTGGCTTTGTTTAGTCGGTCCCTTACATGAATTTTTATCCCTATTTTATTAATCACGAGTCCCAGTATTCTGCCTACCTCCGCATATTGGATTGGGCGGCTATCAAGGATAATGAGGTCTGGGTCTCTTTTTGCTATGTGTATTATCTGGAACTTTTGTTTATTTTTGCTAATTTTCCATTGCTTCTCAAAGTTGTTTATGAGTTCAACTGCTGCCTTGGTCTTGTTGGCTAGTAGCGGCTTTGATGATGTCGTTACTGATGATTTGATGTAGCGGCTCTACATAGTGATCATACCCGTCATGAGTATTGATCATACTCATGCCTCTTCCGTCAGTCCTCACCTCCCTACTGCCCTGTGTCTCTCACCCGTCACGTCATCCTCCCCCCGGGGCTCTCAGGGAAGCCCCTCCCCGCCAGAATATAGGTCAATCGACCTATCGGAAAAGTGAAAGCAGATCCGGGATGCCCACGCGGTCTCCCCCGGACTGGGGGGTGCCGGGGTGGGGGGGGGTGTTAGGGTGGATATACTCCCTTTTTGACGCACCACCCCTAACCCCCTGGCGGCCCCCTGCCCTCCCCCTACCCGCACATATTTTCCTCCCCTCCATACACCCCTCCCCTACTCACCCCCCTCCATCTATTCAACCCACACCTCCACCATCCCAGCGGAAGCCCCTCGTCACCCCCCTCCCCCCAGCACTTATGCTGCCTTACCTGGCCACGAAACTGGTCCCTGGGCGTCGTTACGGTGAGCGAATTACCTGCGACGGCGTGTCCCGGGGCTCGAGACGCCCGGCCAGGGGGCCGGACAAGGCTACATGGGACCGCAGAAGGCGGACAGGAAGCCTACATATATATAGGTTTCCTGTCCCAGACAAAAAACGAATTCATTTTTATTGTGCATCATTGTCGTCCTGGGGCTCGAGGCACGACAACACGGTGCCCGCGTCCGTCCTGGGGCTCGAGGCACGACAACACGGTGCCCGCGTCCGTCCTTGATGTTACATACAACATTATTTCCCCCCGGAGAACAGCACTCAGACGGGAGGCGTCTGGGACGTGACTCCTTCCAGGCTGATATTGTTTTTCCATCCCAAATATTCCCGTCCTGTTTCGACCAAAAAAAAATTCCGCCAATGTATTCCTGCCTTTCTAGCGCGTCCTTTGTGAAGCACCGTATGCCTGGTATTTCTAAAGTCAAGATATATAATGTCATGTTCGTTTAACTGTAAACTGAAATATGCTGATAGAGAATAAGTTAATATGTTAAGTTAGAGCGGCTGGTAGCAACACCATGACACGAGTCCCTAAAGATCTATGATTTGGAATATGTCAAATAATGGCTTTTCCAATTATTGTTTCACGCAATTTTACCCTAGTCGATATTAAGTTAATTGGTCGATAATTCAACACACGTGATTATCCCCCTCCCCCTCCCCCCCCCCTCAACAAATCTACAACTCATCCACAACATTTCCCCATTCCAGTCCGTTGTTCACCTCCAACGACTTGTTAAACATGTAAGTCAAGGGATCACCAAGCTCACCATGACATTCCTTAAAGACGCTGGCAAATACTTCCTCTGATCTTGGACACTTACTGACTTACTGGAGCAACTTACTGGATCTTGGACACTTACTGACTTACTGGAGCAACTTACTGGATCTTGGACACTTACTGACTTACTGGAGCAACTTACTGGATCTTGGACACTTACTGACTTACTGGAGCAACTTACTGGATCTTGGACACTTACTGACTTACTGGAGCAACTTACTGGATCTTGGACACTTACTGACTTAGTATTCCTGTAATAAACCTTTTCTGGTAGCCACTACAGTCATCAGCTTGTTGTCTCCTCCACCTACATAGATTATATATTAGTTCATCTCCAGTAAACACAGGAGACCAAGCACCTATTTAGAATATCACGTATTTACCGGTGGTTATGGGTTATAGTGACCCCCTGACCTCAAGGTCACTGGAGACCTCAAGGTCACTGGAGACCTCAAGGGTCAGGGGTCACAAGTGGTCAAATCATCACCTTATCTTTGTTGTTTTTATCTGAGAGAAGCCTTAATTTTATATTTGTATTTGACTGCTATGCTATTCACATTTTAATATGATTATATATATATATATATATATATATATATATATATATATATATATATATATATATATATGACTGAAAACTCACACCCCAGAAGTGACTCGAACCCATACTCCCAGGAGCAAGCGGATTAAGGCGTCCTGTAGATACCAGTTGCGTTGCTCCTGGGAGTATGGGTTCGAGTCACTTCTGGGGTGTGAGTTTTCAGTCGCATATAGTCCTGGGGACCATTCACGCTTGTTCAATATATATATATATATATATATATATATATATATATATATATATATATATATATATATATATATATATATTATATATATATATATATATATATATATATATATATATATATATATATATATATATATATGTCGTACCTAGTAGCCAGAACTCACTTCTCAGCCTACTATTCAAGGCCCGATTTGCCTAATAAGCCAAGTTTTCCTGAATTAATATATTTACTATAATTTTTTTCTTATGAAATGATAAAGCAACCCTTTTCTCTATGTATGAGGTCAATGTTTTTTTATTGGAGTTAAAATTAACGAAGATATATGACCGAACCTAACCAACCCTACCTAACCTAACCTAACCTATATTTATAGGTAAGGTTAGGTTAGGTAGCCAAAAAAAGCTAGGTTAGGTTAGGTTAGGTAGGTTAGGTAGACGAAAAAACACTAATTCATGAAAACTTGTCTTATTAGGCAAATCGGGCCTTGAATAGTAGGCTGAGAAGTGCGTTCTGGCTATTAGGTACGACATATATATATATATATATATATATATATATTGTGTGTGTAAGATCCTTCTTACACACGTGTTGTATGTACATCCTTCTGAAGATGTATTATTAAATTATTAAATACGAAAGTATTTAAGGAAATACCTGTTTCAATTCTTCCTTCGTGGTCTGACACTGTTATACATATATTATATATACAGCAGTACATAGACACTGTATTATGGTGGACCTTCCCGGATTCGAGGGAGGGCGTCCAGCTGAGCTTTAGAAAGTGGGTGGTGGTTGTCTCAGAGTAATGGTCGAGGATTTCATCAAAACACTGCAATTGTTGGCGGCAGCGGAGTGCAGCGAGAAATGTATAGGGGTTGAGTACAGGGGGGGGGGAGGTGGTGTACGGGGGTGGTAGTGGTGTACGGGGGGATGTCAGTAGCACACCCCCTCACCACCCCTGAGATGGGGGGGCGTCGGTGAACCCATCCTCTGGAAAAGTACATCCCATGTTGACATATAAATCCCTTAAGACCAAAAACTAATATACAAAAAGGAAATCTCAGAGGCTGGCAAAATTGACCTGATGGTCCGTTTTCTATTAATGGGTCCTCGCTTAGGTGAGGTTGGGGCAATTTAGCACATCATTTCTGTTACGTTTTGGCAACTGGAGATTGCGCGCTGCTCACAGAGGGGCTCCTCGTTTTTTCCCTTCACCACATTACACATCAAAACTACATTCTAACTGCACACGAACACCACCTGAAAATCCCACAAGCAACAACTAAATCTCTCTCAGCCGACTTTCGGATCACATCAGAAACGTACACAAGTGTTCTTCCAAACCATTTTCACTCCATCCTCTCACTAAAAGAACCTGAGAAATGTTCATAAATGTTATTAATTCTATTTTTTTACCACAGTGCTCCATCAAAATCTATATTTTTTTTACCACAGTGCCCCATCAAAATCTATATTTTTTTTACCACAGTGCCCCATCAAAATCTGTATTTTTTTTACCACAGTTCCCCATCAAAATCTGTATTTTTTTTTACCACAGTACCCCATCAAAATCTGTATTTTTTAAGCAAAGTGCCTTATCAAAATCTGTATTTTTTTACCACAGTGCCCCACCAAAATCTGTATTTTTTTTACCACAGTGCCCCACCAAAATCTGTATTTTTTACCACAGTGCCCCACCAAAATCTGTATTTTTTTACCACAGTGCCCCATCAAAATCTGTATTTTTTTTACCACAGTGCCCCACCAAAATCTGTATTTTTTTACCACAGTGCCCCACCAAAATCTGTATTTTTTTACCACAGTGCCCCATCAAAATCTGTATTTTTTTTTACCACAGTGCCCCACCAAAATCTGTATTTTTTACCACAGTGCCCCATCAAAATCTGTATTTTTTTTACCACAGTGCCCCACCAAAATCTGTATTTTTTACCACAGTGCCCCACCAAAATCTGTATTTTTTACCACAGTGCCCCACCAAAATCTGTATTTTTTTTACCACAGTGCCCCACCAAAATCTGTATTTTTTTACCACAGTGCCCCACCAAAATCTGTATTTTTTTACCACAATGCCCCACCAAAATCTGAAAACGGAACGCTGCAAGTACTCACCAAGTGTTGCCAGATGCACGAAATGTAACATATTGATTACCTTTGTCCTTTAGACGTGCCTGGATCTTACCTGTAGAAGGTTTCAGGAGTTGTTCTACTCTCGGTTGCTGGAAACACACTCCCTGTACCCTCTTTTAGCACGCATGTTTACGGTCCCATATGTGAGGGGGGGGGGGGGGGCGAGGAGGGGGTCCTCCTGCAACACTTATGTGGGTTATGGGAGGACGTGGGAGCGAGTGCATGGGAGTGGGACCGCTGTGGGAGAGACTGGGACTGCTGGGATGGAGTTAGGGTAATGTTGAAAGGCAGTTACAAGGCGGTTGTTAAGGGTGTGGCACTTGCATCATAGTGTTGGTAATGGTAGTTTAGGGGCAACACTCTAGGTGTAGGTGTTGGAGGCAACACTCTAGGTGTAGGTGATGAAGGCAACACTCTAGGTGTAGGTGTTGGAGGCAACACTCTAGGTGTAGGTGTTGGAGGCAACACTCTAGGTGTAGGTGTTGGAGGCAACACTCTAGGTGTAGGTGATGGAGGCAACACTCTAGGTGTAGGTGTTGGAGGCAACACTCTAGGTGTAGGTGTTGGAGGCAACACTCTAGGTGTAGGTGATGGAGGCAACACTCTAGGTGTAGGTGTTGGAGGCAACACTCTAGGTGTAGGTGATGGAGGCAACACTCTGGTTGATACCTGGTTGACACTCTAGGTGTAGGTGATGGAGGCAACACTCTAGGTGTAGGTGATGGAGGCAACACTCTAGGTGTAGGTGATGGAGGCAACACTCTAGGTGTAGGTGATGGAGGCAACACTCTAGGTGTAGGTGTTGGAGGCAACACTCTAGGTGTAGGTGTTGGAGGCAACACTCTAGGTGTAGGTGATGGAGGCAACACTCTAGGTGTAGGTGTTGGAGGCAACACTCTAGGTGTAGGTGTTGGAGGCAACACTCTAGGTGTAGGTGTTGGAGGCAACACTCTAGGTGTAGGTGTTGGAGGTAACACTCTAGGTGTAGGTGTTGGAGGCAACACTCTAGGTGTAGGTGTTGGAGGCAACACTCTAGGTGTAGGTGTTGGAGGCAACACTCTAGGTGTAGGTGTTGGAGGCAACACTCTAGGTGTAGGTGATGGAGGCAACACTCTAGGTGTAGGTGTTGGAGGCAACACTCTAGGTGTAGGTGATGGAGGCAACACTCTAGGTGTAGGTGATGGAGGCAACACTCTAGGTGTAGGTGATGGAGGCAACACTCTAGGTGTAGGTGATGGAGGCAACACTCTAGGTGTAGGTGATGGAGGCAACACTCTAGGTGTAGGTGATGGAGGCAACACTCTAGGTGTAGGTGATGGAGGCAACACTCTAGGTGTAGGTGATGGAGGCAACACTCTAGGTGTAGGTGATGGAGGCAACACTCTAGGTGTAGGTGATGGAGGCAACACTCTAGGTGTAGGTGTTGGAGGCAACACTCTAGGTGTAGGTGTTGGAGGCAACACTCTAGGTGTAGGTGATGGAGGCAACACTCTAGGTGTAGGTGTTGGAGGCAACACTCTAGGTGTAGGTGATGGAGGCAACACTCTAGGTGTAGGTGTTGGAGGCAACACTCTAGGTGTAGGTGATGGAGGCAACACTCTAGGTGTAGGTGATGGAGGCAACACTCTAGGTGTAGGTGATGGAGGCAACACTCTAGGTGTAGGTGATGGAGGCAACACTCTAGGTGTAGGTGATGGAGGCAACACTCTAGGTGTAGGTGTTGGAGGCAACACTCTAGGTGTAGGTGATGGAGGCAACACTCTAGGTGTAGGTGTTGGAGGCAACACTCTAGGTGTAGGTGTTGGAGGCAACACTCTAGGTGTAGGTGTTGGAGGCAGCACTCTAGGTGTAGGGGAGCCTGCTGGAGTATAACCTAATATACCCTACCATTACCTAACCTTACCTATTCCAACATCACCTAACCATATTTGACTAAAAACTAACCAAACATAATCTTATCCAAACTATCCCAACATATCTTAACCTAAACAATTAACAAAACCGAATATATGCAAATGTAATTACATCTAACCACATAATAATGAATACTGACCACGACTAAAGGAAAGGAATGACGGTGATGTTCAGATCCAGCTGAACACTCATCGTTATTCACCTTGGAGGTGTGTATATGTTCTAGATGAACATGTACATACGGTATATGTACGCAGTTCGCACACCATCACAGATATTCAAGGGAATATTAATGAAATAATTTGTTGATACATCCTCCGTGTTGTAATCTCTGGGCAGTAAGACTCCGGTCAATGTTTAACAACATTTAACAATATTTAACATTATTTAACAGAATTAAGAAAAAGTATAAACTGCCTCACTTGCATCTTAATAACTGCCGTGGGAGACACATCTGACCAGTGTATCACAAACCTTACTGTGGACGACTTCTTCACGAATAAAGATCACATTCACTCCCAAAATTCTCCCACTTACGGGCTATTCATGCCCGTGCCACCTCTTGGGTGGCTTAATCTTCATCAATCAATCTATCGGGCGACTTCTTAGGTCAGTACATTACATGATTGATTTGAATTTTATTTGTAAATTCTGAGTCGTGTGGCAATATTTCGACACTAATTCTTGCAAGATTTGCGTGCAACTCGAACAGCTTTCGAGAAGAGAAAGTACATTTTATTCCAAATTCTCACAACATGTGACAACGAAAATCACTCTTTTTGTTTTGTTTTATTAAGGAGATGCCGTCATCTTGGAGCGCTGAGTGAAGTGTGAAACTCTCACTAACTTATTATTTGAGAACTTTCTCTCTGCCGACGGGGGCGCCGGACACGGCCACACACACCCAAACTCACGCTAGAAAGTCCCCACCACCACCACCCCGCCCTCTTCTCTCCAGTCCCACTCAACGTGTCCCAACGTGTCCCACACCAACGTCTTGGTGTATGGCCATCCTGCAGGAGCAGTGGTCCTGTAGAGCACTAAGTCGATCCAAACACTTTTTATAGTGTTATACTTCAAACTGGTCCATAGGCCTAACCACAACCTCTCAGGATAACGTAAACAGAGTAACACTAAAACACATTTACTCACCGTAACACTTACAATGATGACCATCCTATATGGTCTATTATATGTACTAGCTCTATCTATAAATTCATTAATATTTGTATCACCCCTTGTATGTATGTACTTTACCTAAATAAATATTTGAATTTGAATTTGAATTTGAATGACAGTGTGAGTAAACATCACCGCAATTATGAAAATGATGGCAATAATAAAGTATCATCATAAATATTCTGATATTTACACTCTCCGTGTAAATATCAAAATATCTAATCTACGTTTGTAAATATCAAAATATTTACAATGAGAAACATTTATCATACAAACGAATACTTCTCCGTGTAAGATGATGTTTTATTAACGTTCTATATGCGTTACCAATTTGAAGGTAAGTCAGGGATAAGGTAGGTGTTATATTTTTTTTCTTTATTACAGAATTTTAAGACGTCTTGGGTAATTCTACGAACCGTCGGAGCAGTTGGTGAGTAGTTAAGGCTGGATTGTGGAGTGGCGACTCCCAGCACTCATAAGTACACGTGTACACACACACACAGGGCTGGTCTGGGGTCCCTGGCCTGGGGGTCCCCTGGCCTGGGGGTCCCCTGGCCTGGGGTCCCTGGCCTGGGGTCCCTGGCCTGGGGTCCCTGGCCTGGGGGTCCCTGGCCTGGGGTCCCTGGCCTGGGGGTCCCTGGCCTGGGGTCCCTGGCCTGGGGGTCCCTGGCCTGGGGGTCCCTGGCCTGGGGTCCCTGGCCTGGGGGTCCCTGGCCTGGGGTCCCTGGCCTGGGGTCCCTGGCCTGGGGTCCCTGGCCTGGGGTCTCAGGTTTTGGGTCCCTAGGTTGGGGCCCGAGCAGCGGCCGGACCGGTTGACCACGTCCTTGGGGATGCTGGTTGGGGCAGGGTGGAGGAGGCTCAATCTAGAGGCCTTGGAATACCAGCGGCATCGTGCCTTGACCTCCATAACTTGTTGGTCACGCCTCCACCACTACCACCACCACCACCACCACCACTACCACCACCACCACCACCACCACCACCACCACCATCACCACCACCACCACCACCACCACTACCACCACCACCACTACCACCACCACCACTACCACCACCACCACTACCACCACCACCACTACCACCACCACCACCACCACCACCACCACCACCACCACCACCCTCCTACTCCACCACCACCACCAAGACTCAGTCCTGGGACCACTGCTGTTCCTAAATTATGTGAGTGACCTACCCAAGGGAGTGAGCGGCTACATTAAAATGTTTGCAGATGACACTAAGCAAATGAGGAATGTAAACACCGACGAGAGTTCCAGAAAATTACATGAAGCTCTTGACGTACTCCAGGAATGGATAGACAAATGACTTCTAGAATTCAATCTCAACCAGTGTAAGGTAATGGAGATGGGAAAGAGGACTAGGAGGCATCTACACCATATGCGGAAGGCAGCTACAGGAATGGGACAGAAAAACAGAATTTGGGAGTGAATTTAATGTGAACACCAAGACAACGTAACATCAGGGTAACACATCAACATAGATGTGTGATGCTGACAAACATTAGAACATCCTTTAGGAACCTAAATAGAGACTTTGTCAAGGCATTGACGACCCTGTACAGTGATCTTCACCACACCTCACCCTCCCTCACCATGGTGAGGACCTTCACCACAGCTCACCATGGTGAGGACCTTCACTACACCTCACCCTCCCTCACCATGGTGAGGACCATCACCACACCTCACCATGGTGAGGACCTTCACTACACCTCACCCTCCCTCACCATGGTGAGGACCATCACCGCACCTCACCATGGTGAGGACCTTCACTACACCTCACCCTCCCTCACCATGGTGAGGACCATCACCCTCCCTCACCATGGTGAGGACCATCACCACACCTCACCATGGTGAGGACCTTCACCACACCTCACCCTCCCTCACCATGATGAGGACCTTCACCACACCTCACCCTCACCATGGTGAGGACCTTCACCACACCTCACCCTCCCTCACCATGGTGAGGGAAAGTTGTCCATAGCTCAGGAGAAAGTGCACGACGTCACGGCTTGCCCAGAATGGGCAGGAGAGGCATTGTGGGTGTGACTCAAGATGGATCTTGTGAGCGACACAGTGCAGTATAACACTATGTGACACAGTGCAGTATAACACTATGTGACACAGTGCAGTATAACACTATGTGACACAGTGCAGTATAACACTATGGGGCACAGTGCAGTATAACACTATGTGACACAGTGCAGTATAACACTATGTGGCACAGTGCAGTATAACACTATGTGACACAGTGCAGTATAACACTATGGGGCACAGTGCAGTATAACACTATGTGACACAGTGCAGTATAACACTATGTGGCACAGTGCAGTATAACACTATGTGACACAGTGCAGTATAACACTATGGGGCACAGTGCAGTATAACACTATGTGACACAGTGCAGTATAACACTATGTGGCACAGTGCAGTATAACACTATGTGACACAGTGCAGTATAACACTATGTGACACAGTGCAGTATAACACTATGTGGCACAGTGCAGTATGTGTCACATCCCCATTATGAATGCCTTTCACATCCCGCTAACAGTCCTAGACCAATCCACATATTCGAAAGACCCAGATTATTACGTCACAAAATATTAGGCCTACATATCGACTGCTTGTACTCTTTCAGAGAACTGTTAAGTTCGCTCCTGTGTGTCCCACCAAAGAACAAGTCCGGTATGACTGCACACTACTCGGTTGCAATGGGTCATGTTGCACAGATTTATTACTCTGGGGAAGATTTTGATGGTGTTTGTTCATGGTTTAGTAAGCTGGCACTTAATCTATGTTCACGGCTTGGTAAACTGTTAATATTACTCTCTCTTTAACACTGAGAGAGTGAGAGAGAGAGAGAGAGAGAGAGAGAGAGAGAGAGAGAGAGAGAGAGAGAGAGAGAGAGAGAGAGAGAGAGAGAGAGAGAGAGAGAGAGAGAGAGAGAGAAAACGAGAGAGAGAGAGAGAGAGAGAGAGAGAGAGAGAGAGAGAGAGAGAGAGAGAGAGAGAGAGAGAGAGAGAGAGAGAGAGAGAGAGAGAGAGAGAGAGAGAGAGAGAGAGAAAACGAGAGAGAGAGAGAGAGAGAGAGAGAGAGAGAGAGAGAGAGAGAGAGAGAGAGAGAGAGAGAGAGAGAGAGAGAGAGAGAGAGAGAGAGAGAGAGAGAGAGAAAACGAGAGAGAGAGAGAGAGAGAGAGAGAGAGAGAGAGAGAGAGAGAGAGAGAGAGAGAGAGAGAGAGAGAGAGAGAGAGAGAGAGAGAGAGAGAGAGAGAGAGAGAGAAAACGAGAGAGAGAGAGAGAGAGAGAGAGAGAGAGAGAGAGAGAGAGAGAGAGAGAGAGAGAGAGAGAGAGAGAGAGAGAGAGAGAGAGAGAGAGAGAGAGAGAGAGAGAGAGATCTTGCAAATAATGTGAAAAGTGAGCATGTAAGAGGATACATAGTTGTGAATCATAGCGTTAATGATGTGATGAGTGACTGACTGGTTTGATATTAATGAAGGGTGGGTGTCGGGTGTCGGGTCACGGGTGTCGGGTCACGGGTGTCGGGTCACGGGTGTCGGGACACGGGTGTCAGGTCACGGGTGTCGGGTCACGGGTGTCGGGTCACGGGTGTCGAGTGTCGCGTTAAATCTAAAAATTGCCTCTCATTGTTCTTTGTTTTATTTCCATTCATCGCCAACGCCTTCTGTTGTTAGTGTTGCATTTGTCTCCTTTATTTTTATTATTTTCCATTCCTCCTCCTCCACCACCTCTTCTTCCTCCTCCTCCACCACCTCTTCTTCCTCCTCCTCCACCACCTCTTCCTCCTCCTCCGACGACGACGAATTTCACCATTCACAGATTACTTTTGTGTGAACTGGGCTCTGTCTCTCAGCTTTTCATCACCGCTCACGGACTTTCTACTTTACTTTTTAACGCCAAGCCCACTAATCTGCACGTCACGCGCGTGCACATACACACGCGCGCACAAACACACACACACACACACACACACACACACACACACACACACACACACACACACACACACACACACACACACACACACACACACACACACACACCAGAGATCAAAACAAGGATGCCGGCCACGTTCTATGATGTATAATAAGCCATTGGTAACACGAGAACTACCAGAAGGTTAGTAGACAGTACGTATAATGACAACATATAAGAGAGAAGACAGCCAGAAGGCACTCAACTACAGGCCAGTGTCCCTAACCCGATTACCACGCAAGATGGAGTACAAGACACGCTATAAAGCCCTCCCTGCACGGGTTCAGCGACTGTAATTTTTGTCTCCTGATAGAATTCTATGACTGAGCTACCAAAATGAGACACGATATAACAAATGGAGAGATAGATTGATTTTTTGTAATTGCAAGAAAGCTTTTGACACAATACCCCTTAAAAAGGCAGGAGTGGCAGGTGCTCCAGTGGATAAGGGAGTACCTGACCAACAGGTCCTCCAGTGGATAAGGGAGTACCTGACCAACAGGTGCTCCAGTGGATAAGGGAGTACCTGACCAACAGGTGCTCCAGTGGATAAGGGAGTACCTGACCAACAGGTGCTCTAGTGGATAAGGGAGTACCTGACCAACAGGTGCTCCAGTGGATAAGGGAGTACGTGACCAACAGGTGCTCCAGTGGATAAGGGAGTACCTGACCAACAGATGCTCCAGTGGATAAGGGAGTACCTGACCAACAGGTGCTCCAGTGGATAAGGGAGTACGTGACCAACAGGTGCTCCAGTGGATAAGGGAGTACCTAACCAACAGGTGCTCCAGTGGATAAGGGAGTACCTGACCAACAGGTGCTCCAGTGGATAAGGGAGTACCTGACCAACAGGTGCTCCAGTGGATAAGGGAGTACCTGACCAACAGGTGCTCCAGTGGATAAGGGAGTACGTGACCAACAGGTGCTCCAGTGGATAAGGGAGTACCAGACCAACAGGTGCTCCAGTGGATAAGGGAGTACCTGACCAACAGGTGCTCCAGTGGATAAGGGAGTACCTAACCAACAGGTGCTCCAGTGGATAAGGGAGTACCTGACCAACAGGTGCTCCAGTGGATAAGGGAGTACCTGACCAACAGGTGCTCCAGTAGATAAGGGAGTACCTGACCAACAGGTTCTCCAGTGGATAAGGGAGTACCTGACCAACAGGTGCTCCAGTGGATAAGGGAGTACCTGACCAACAGGTGCTCCAGTGGATAAGGGAGTACCTGACCAACAGGTGCTCCAGTGGATAAGGGAGTACCTGACCAACAGGTGCTCCAGTGGATAAGGGAGTACCTGACCAACAGGTGCTCCAGTGGATAAGGGAGTACCTGACCAACAGGTGCTCCAGTAGATAAGGGAGTACCTGACCAACAGGTTCTCCAGTGGATAAGGGAGTACCTGACCAACAGGTGCTCCAGTGGATAAGGGAGTACCTGACCAACAGGTGCTCCAGTGGATAAGGGAGTACCTAACCAACAGGTGCTCCAGTGGATAAGGGAGTACCTGACCAACAGGTGCTCCAGTGGATAAGGGAGTACCTAACCAACAGGTGCTCCAGTGGATAAGGGAGTACCTGACCAACAGGTGCTCCAGTGGATAAGGGAGTACCTGACCAACAGGTGCTCCAGTGGATAAGGGAGTACCTGACCAACAGACGAGAGCGAGTAACAGTGAGAGACCAGCTGTCAGGAAGGGGAGATGTCACCAGCGGAATCCAAAAATTAGGATTAGGATTAATTCGAATGCTACAGCAAGAGCTACAAGATGGTCAGAATATACTAAAAGAATGGTCCAACAACTGACTACTTGACTTTATGAACAGTGGATACAAAGTAAAGGTGCACCAGACCGGACACGAGGGGCTAAATGTAAAAATAAAAAAAAGAGATCCCTCAGGAAACAATTAGAGAGAAGACCCCAAGAATTGGTATTACATCGACCTTGTACCCCAAAGTTTACATCGACCTTGTACCCCAAAGTTTATACCGACCTTGTACCCCAAAGTTTACATCGACCTTGTACCCCAAAGTTTACATCGACCTTGTACCCCAAAGTTTATACCGACCTTGTACTCCAAAGTTTACACCGACCTTGTACCCCAAAGTTTATACCGACCTTGTACCCCAAAGTTTACACCGACCTTGTACCCCAAAGTTTACGTCGACTATGTACCCCAAAGTTTATACCGACCTTGTACCCCAAAGTTTACACCGACCTTGTACCCCAAAGTTTACATCAAACGGATGTCATCAGCGGCAAATTCTATGTAGGTAATATAAAAGCTGCCTTTCGAAAGTTGAATATATGAATATGGACACATTCACAACGTTTCATATCACACATATATAGAAAATCCTGGAATAAGCGAGTTCAGTCCTTACCTTGTCAATCATACAACGAGTTGTTAAGAGTTGAGAGGAATGTCCCAAGAGTTGAGAGTTGAGGGCAGAGCTGAGGCGATGTGAGTTGCGAGGATAGACTAATGGAACTCAGCCTCACCTGACTGGAAGAAGAAAGGGTTAGGAAAGACATGATTTCCACGTACAAAATGTTCTGGTGGGAATTAATAGAACAGACCTGGACTGATTATTTGGGCTGGGTGGTACTCGCACAAGGGAACACAGGTGGAAACTGAGTGCCCAAATGAGCCATAGAGACATTAGAACTATATTTTGCCAATGTCAGAGTAGTAAACAAATGGAATGGACAAAGAAGACTTACCATGAGCAATGGGAAAGGAAATCTCTCTCAGCCTGCAAACAGGAGTCAGCAGTCCTCTGTTCCTGTGTTAACAAAGAAAGTGAGATGGTGGAGGCAGACTCTAGGCACAGTTTTAAATGTAGATAGATCCCAATAGCTTGGAAACTTGTACACCAGTTGATTAAAAATTGAGAGGTGAGCCCATAGAGCCGAAGCTCAACTCACGCAAGCACAATTAGGTAGGTACACAAACATCCTCCTTCCCCCTCCCACATACACACACAAACAAACACATACGGATCATCCACGCTTTCTGACCTCGTCTCAAGTGTCCCCCCACAACCTTCCTCCTCCACCCCCACTCCCCATCCACCCCAGCCCCCAACCCCCCACCAACCCCCACCCGAGCCCCCAACCCCCCACCAACCCCCGCCCCAGCCCCCACCCCACCTTCACCCCACCCCTCACCCTCTTGTCCTCTTCACTCTCCCGCTACTCACCAGTCGTCCTTTCCGTTCTCCAGGTACCTATTTACTGCTAGGTGAACAGGTAAATTGGGGTGAAAGAAACTGCCTATTTGTTTCTGCCTCTGCCGGGGATCGAACTCGGGCCCCTTAGGACTAGGACCCCAGAGTGCTGTCCACTCAGCCGCGATGCCCCATCTGTGTGAGTGGAGGTGGATTCACCTAGTTGTGCTCGTAGGGGTTGAACTCTGACTCTCGGCCCGCCTCTCAACTGTCATTCAACTTTTTATTTTCCTTCCCCACACACACCCCTAGAAAGCAGTCCGTAACAGCTGTCTAACTCCCAGGTATCCATTTACTGCTAGGTAACAGGGGCATCAGGGTGAAAGAAACTGCCTATTTGTTTCCACCGACGCCGGGAATCAAACCCCGGTTAACAGGACTACGAACACAAGGTGCTGTCCACTCAGCCACCAGGCGCCCTGGTGTGGATGTGTGTGTGTGTACTCACCTATTTGTGCCTGCAGGATTGAGCACTGGCCTTGGATCCCGCCTTTCTAGCCTTCGGTTGTTTAAAGCAATGACTCCTGTCCTACTTCTCTATCATACCTAGTTTTAAAGCTATGAATAGTGTTTACTTCTACAATGTGCTCCTTTAGTTCATTCCATTTCCCCACTACTCTCACATTAAAAGAAAACTTTCTAACATCTCTATGACTCATCTGAATTTCCAGCTTCCACCCATGTCCCCTTTCTCTGCTAATATTCCGTGTGAACATTTCGTCTATTTCCACTCTGTCGATCCCCCTGAGCATTTTGTATGCTGCTATTACATCTCCCCGCTCCCTCCTTTTTTCTAACGTCGTCAGGTTCAGTGCCTTCAGTCGCTCTTCATATCCCATCCCATGCAACTTCGGGACTAGCCTCGAAGTTGGCTAGAAATTTGTTAACCTTATCCAGTTTCCTAATTTGTTTCTTCAGGTGGGGACTCCATGATGGAGCTGCATATTCTAACACTGGTCTCACGTAGGCAGTGTAAAGCGCTCTGAATGCCTCGTTACTTAGGTTTCTGAATGACGTTCTAACTTTTGCTAGCGCAGAGTACGCTGCTGTCGTTATCCGATTGATATGTATCTTAGGAGTTAGATTAGACGTTACGTCCACTCTCACGTCCCTTTCTCGAATCGTCACAGGAAGGTAGTTTTCCTTCATTGTGTACTAACCCTTTTGTCTCCTGTCACCTAGTACCATTTCTATAACTTTACACTTGTTCGTATTGCACTCTAGTAGCCATTTCTCTGACCATCTCTGCAGCTTGTTCAAGTCCTCTTGGAGTATCCTACAATCCTCATCTGTCACAGCTCGTCTAATTAATTTCACGTCATCCGCGAACACCGACATAAAGGATTCTATTCCTGTAGACATGTCCTTAACGTATATTATAAATAGAACTGGTCCCAGCACCGATCCTTGAGGTACTCCACTCGTTACGGTTCGCCAGTCTGACTTCTCGCCCCTGACTGTTACTCACTGGCTCCTGCCTGTTAAGTAATTCTTTACCCATGCTAGGGCTTTTCCGCTTACTCCCGCCTGCCTCGCAAGTTTGAATAGCAGTCTACTGTGCGATACTGTGTTAAAGGCTTTTTGGCAGTCCAAAAATATGCAGTCTGCCCATCCTTCTCTGTCCTGCCTTATTCTTGTTACTTTATCTTGGAATTCCAGAAGGTTTATTAGGCATGATTTCCCTTCTCTGAACCCATGTTGGTGTTTGTTTACATACCTAATGTTCTCCAGGTGTGTAACCAGTCTTGACCTGATTATTCTTTCAAGTACTTTACAGGGAATGCTTGTCAGTGATACTGGTATGTAGTTAAGTGCCTCTTCCCAATCTCCTTTTTTGAAAATTGGTAACACATTTGCCTTTTTCCAGCAACTGGGCAACTCTCCCTACGTAAGTAACTCATTATCGATCCTTGCTAGAGGTACGCTGAGGGCCTGCGCTGCTTCTGTTAGTATCCAAGGTGATAGATACGTTGTCTGGCCCAACTGCTTAAGTTTCCATTTTGTTTCCATCCAACTGTGTGGATGTATGTATGCGGATGTACTCACCTAATTGTGCTTGCGGGGGTTGAGCTCTAGCTCTTTGGCCCCGCCTCTCATCCGTCAATCAACAGGTGTACAAGTTCCTGAGCCTATTGGGCTCAATCATATCTACACTTGAAACTGTGTATGGAATCAGCCTCCACCACATCACTGCCTAATGTATTCCATTTGTTTGGATGTGTGTGTGTGGATGTGTGTGTGTGGATGTGTGTGTGTGTGTATGTATGTGTGTGGATGTGTGTGTGTGTGTGTGTGTGTGTGTGTGTGTGTGTGTGTGTGTGTGTGTGTGTGTGTGTGTGTGTGTGTGTGTGTGTGTGTATGTGTGTATGTGTGTGGCCAGGCGACTCCCTCCCGCCCCGACTTTCACCGACGCTGTGTGTGAGGCTGTTGTTTCCTCTGCTCTCTTGTTCTGCGTTTCTAATTCACGCGTTCGCCTTCCCGTATTCGGATTTATTTACATTTTAAAATATATTGACTTTTCTGCGAAATAATCTTTCCCTATTATACCTATCTTTTGAAGATAACGATAATTACTTTTTATACAACTAAACGCAAGTGTATTCTAACGTAAATTAAAAAAAATATATACTTATATATCATTATACATACTTATACACGTTCTACCACACGTGGAGGGTATGTATACTTGTATAGAGGCTAGCATACGCACTAATACGCATACTAGCATATACTAGGGTAGGGGGCGCTGTCCGTTCTAAATTTTGACTTGGGAAACTACAAAACTGACGTCGGAAAGTCACTTTATCGTCACAAGCTCTTGAACAGAGAAATAATAGATCCCAAGAGCACATATCATAGAGCCGCAACGTAGAGCTAAATCATAGAGCTGGGTACCAAGAGATCATCATACAGCTGGAGCACAAGGCTGGATCATAGAGCTGGATTATAGAACTGAATCATATAAATTAGATCAGCGATCATTATACAGTAGAGCTGGAACACTGGGCTGGATCACAGAGATCATAGAGATGAATCAAAGAGCTGGAACATAGACCTGCATCACAGGGTTGAATATAGAGGCAGTAACGAAACATGAAGACCCTAAACAGCATACTTGAGTGGCTTCTGCTGGTTAGGTTCCAGGCTTTATTGATATAAAATCATTCATGTATCATCATGGTAGTACGCTTATAACCTTTATACGTTGATGGTCCTACGCTTGCACCCCCTAATACCGTCACCATAGTCGTCCAGTACCCCTGATACCAGCACCATGGTCGTAGTACCCCAGATACCAGCACCATGGTCATCCAGCACCTCGACTGAGTGTAATGGATCTTACTCTTATCGAAGGAATTATAAATAACTTATCGAAGGAATTATAAATAGCTTGTTTTTCTTTCCAGGTGTATCCTACCATACCTGAAACCAGCTATTTACGCATCTTGTGCGTCATCAGCGCCGGCCGACGCCCACGGTGGAAGATAACACGTTACAACTGAGGCTATCTTCGGCCAGCCACCAGCGATAACTTTCACTCCCGCCAGTCCAAGGTCTGTTTATGGAATCTCTCCCACCCGGACGCTCTATGTTAATCTCACAGAGACAGAGATATTTACAACATTTACCGGTGAGGCGCCGCGGAGAAAGAGGACACTTGCGAAACAATGGGATGTGAGGCGTTCGTGAGGAATTTTTACTTTCACTGCAGAGGCGAGTCAGCTTTGGGAGAACCCGCCGGATGTTGGAGGATGTAAAGGAGAATGTCAACAAACGCTGGACTTTGTGCGTGACTGAGACGTTGGTTCTTGTCTGCATCCTCGTCGTCGGCAGCTGGACGGATGCTCGTCAGGGGGCGCTGGACGGATCCTCGTCAGGGGGCGCTGGACGGATCCTCGTCAGGGGGCGCTGGACGGATGCTCGTCAGGGGGCGCTGGACGGATACTCGTCAGGGGGCGCTGGACGGATGCTCGTCAGGGGGCGCTGGACAGATCCTCGTCAGGGGGCGCTGCACAAATGACAGAAAAAATTAGGATATAAGGAACTTTCTAGTCATAGTTTCACATCAATTATACAAAAACCTGTGTAATTAACTGTTTTATTTAATTAGAGAGCTAAGAGCTCAGAAATCCACTTCATAAAACATAAAACAAACACCACCCGTCCCATCCCAAATCCTTATCCTGATTCCTTCCCAGGGCTATATAGTCGTAATGGCTTGGCGCTTTCCCCCTGATCATTCCCTTCCCTTCCTCCTGTGGGTCCTAGAGTGCTGTCTACCCCAGTGAATTCCTCCTGTGTGTCCTAGAGTGCTGTCTACCCCAGTGAGTTCCTCCTGTGTGTCCTAGCGCGTTACCGCCAGCCAACAACCAAGCTGCTCGAGAATATTACATAAACGGAGATCAGAGAGCGGATTGGTCACGTAAGAGCATCCGGTGGCCAATCACGACACACAGTCACCAGGTAAGACCGACTACCCGCAAGAGGATCAGGCGCCATAACTTTCCCTCACATCCCTCTCCCGGATGCTGAGGCGGACCCTGCCCCTTGTGTTACTAACTTTGTGTGGCCCCTATCCTTATCCTTATCCTTACCTACTACCCCTCCCTCCCTCCCTCCCCCCCCCCCTCTCTCTCTCTCTCTCTCTCTCTCTCTCTCTCTCTCTCTCTCTCTCTCTCTCTCTCTCTCTCTCTCTCTCTCTCTCTCTCTCTCTCTCTCCCCCTCTCTCTCTCTCTCTCTCCCCCCCCTCTCTCTCTCTCCCCCTCTCTCTCTCTCTCTCTCTCTCCCCTCTGTCTGACCTGCCTGAGAGTGACAGCCTGCACGACCTGCCTGAGAGTGACAGCCTGCACGGCCTGCCTGAGAGTGACAGCCTACACGGCCTGCCTGAGAGTGACAGCCTGCACGGCCTGCCTGAGTGACAGCCTGCACGGTTTACCTGAGAGTGACAGCCTGCACGGCCTGCCTGAGTGACAGCCTGCACGGCCTGCCTGAGAGTGAAAGTCTGAAGGAGTGTTAAAGGCCTGACAGTGGTCACATCCGTCACGCTGTCTGTGACGGCCCGGTTACCTGCTCTCTCCTCCCCTCCGCTGTTGCTGCTGTCTTGTACTGTTGTCTTGTGCTGCTGTCTTGTACTGCTGTCTTGTGCTGCTGTCTTGTACTGCTGTCTTGTGCTGCTGTCTTGTGTTACTGTCTTGTGCTGCTGTCTTGTGTTACTGTCTTGTGCTGCTGTCTTGTGCTACTGTCTTGTGCTGCTGTCTTGTACTGCTGTCTTGTGCTGCTGTCTTGTGCTGCTGTCTTGTGCTGCTGTCTTGTACTGCTGTCTTGTGCTACTGTCTTGTGCTGCTGTCTTGTGCTACTGTCTTGTGCTGCTGTCTTGTACTGCTGTCTTGTGCTGCTGTCTTGTGCTGCTGTCTTGTGCTGCTGTCTTGTACTGCTGTCTTGTGCTGCTGTCTTGTGCTGCTGTCTTGTGCTACTGTCTTGTGCTACTGTCTTGTGCTGCTGTCTTGTGCTACTGTCTTGTGCTGCTGTCTTGTGCTGCTGTCTTGTGCTGCTGTCTTGTGCTACTGTCTTGTGCTACTGTCTTGTGCTACTGTCTTGTGCTACTGTCTTGTGCTGCTGTCTTGTGCTGCTGTCTTGTGCTGCTGTCTTGTGCTGCTGTCTTGTGCTGCTGTCTTGTGCTGCTGTCTTGTGCTGCTGTCTTGTGCTGCTGTCTTGTGCTGCTGTCTTGTACTGCTGTCTTGTGCCGCTGTCTTGTGCTGCTGTCTTGTACTGCTGTCTTGTGCTGCTGTCTTGTACTGCTGTCTTGTACTGCTGTCTTGTGCTGCTGTCTTGTACTGCTGTCTTGTACTGCTGTCTTGTGCTGCTGTCTTGTACTGCTGTCTTGTACTGCTGTCTTGTGCTGCTGTCTTGTGCTACTGTCTTGTGCTGCTGTCTTGTGCTACTGTCTTGTGCTGCTGTCTTGTGCTGCTGTCTTGTGCTGCTGTCTTGTGCTGCTGTCTTGTGCTGCTGTCTTGTGCTGCTGTCTTGTACTGCTGTCTTGTGCCGCTGTCTTGTGCTGCTGTCTTGTACTGCTGTCTTGTGCTGCTGTCTTGTACTGCTGTCTTGTGCTGCTGTCTTGTACTGCTGTCTTGTGCTGCTGTCTTGTACTGCTGTCTTGTACTGCTGTCTTGTGCCGCTGTCTTGTGCTGCTGTCTTGTGCTGCTGTCTTGTGCTGCTGTCTTGTGCTACTGTCTTGTGCTGCTGTCTTGTGCTGCTGTCTTGTGCTACTGTCTTGTGCTGCTGTCTTGTACTGCTGTCTTGTGCCGCTGTCTTGTGCTGCTGTCTTGTACTGCTGTCTTGTGCTGCTGTCTTGTGCTGCTGTCTTGTGCTGCTGTCTTGTGCTGCTGTCTTGTGCTGCTGTCTTGTGCTACTGTCTTGTGCTGCTGTCTTGTACTGCTGTCTTGTGCTGCTGTCTTGTACTGCTGTCTTGTACTGCTGTCTTGTACTGCTGTCTTGTGCTGCTGTCTTGTGCTGCTGTCTTGTGCTACTGTCTTGTGTTACTGTCTTGTACTGCTGTCTTGTGCTGCTGTCTTGTACTGCTGTCTTGTACTGCTGTCTTGTGCTGCTGTCTTGTGCCGCTGTCTTGTGCTGCTGTCTTGTGCTACTGTCTTGTGCTGCTGTCTTGTGCTGCTGTCTTGTGCTGCTGTCTTGTGCTGCTGTCTTGTGCTACTGTCTTGTGTTACTGTCTTGTGCTGCTGTCTTGTGCTACTGTCTTGTGCTGCTGTCTTGTGCCGCTGTCTTGTGCTGCTGTCTTGTGCTGCTGTCTTGTGCTGCTGTCTTGTGCCGCTGTCTTGTGCTGCTGTCTTGTGCTACTGTCTTGTGCTGCTGTCTTGTGCCGCTGCTGCAAGTCACGAGTCCGTGTTTACAAGCGCTGGAGTGGATTGTTGTTCTGATTCCCCAGAAGCAGGTGATCGCCGCCCATCAGATCGTAGCCCCGGTGGGGTTTCACCTGCTGCTGGCGGTGTGGTAAACGACACCACACTGAAACATACTTGTTGTGCTTGGGTAGTAATGGTTATTTTCCTGTTGTTTAGGCCTCCAAAGTATAGAAAACGGCTGTTGTGCGCTTCAAAATGTACTATGACCTTTGTCTTGAGCAGGTTAAGAGATGTCTTGAAGGAAGCTGAAGGCTGCACACTCCTTACCTGCATCAGCCTTCAAGTACCTTCAAGGTGGACCTTCAAGGTAGACCTTCAAGGTGGACCTTCAAGGTAGACCTTCAAAGTGGACCTTCAAGGCTGACCTTCAAGGTGGTCCTTCAAGGTGGGTTATGGTAAGGATCCGTCTTTACATCACCATGGCTGCTATGAGAGGCTGCAGAGATAATTTGTCATCTGTTAATTAAATTTTCAAACACTTGAGACAGGCGATCTCCCATATGTCTGGAAAAGACAAACGCACTTCTAATATTCATATAAGGGGGACAGACAGGAGGCGCGTAATTATAGACTAATTACTGACAAGTATTACACTAAAAATTCTGGAGAAAGTAATAATGCTAAGAATAATGGTCTGGAGAAGAACAATTTTTGTAGCGGAAAGATAGCAAGGAATTAAGAGGTGGAAAATCATGTCTTTAAAATTTGATCGAGTTTTATAACAATAGAATTGCATTTAAAAACCTATATAAGTGTTCTTTGAAGACAGGACTTTACAGCCTGTATAATAACCACGCTGGAGTACGCAGCACCGGTCTGGAACCCGCACCTCGCGCACCACACAATAAAGATGTTAAATGTGCAGAGATTTGCAACAACATTGGCGCCAGAATAAAGAGGGCCAACTTACGGGGATGTGTACACAAGACTAAAGCTTATAGCCCTAAAGCAGGGGGGAGGAACCACCAACACTGGCACCAACACCACCACCATCACCACCACTACCAACACAAACACCAACTTCAGTACCACCACCACCACCACCAACGTCATCAGCACCACCATCATGACTAGCACCACCACCACCATCACCACTATCTCCACCACCACCAACGTCATCAGCACCACCATCGCCAGCAACACCAGCAACACTAACATCAACAACAATCACTACGACCATCACCACCACCAGCAGCAGCAGTAGCGGTGGCCTGGTAACCTAGATGTGCTGAGGGTGGACGGGGAGGTGGGAAAGCCTGGCCCACCTGTCACCTTGCCAATACGCCACTGACCGGCGCCTGGTCCCACCTCTCTATCCCATGAACCCCTTATCCCCCTCCCCCCCCCCTCCTGCTCATCTCCCTCATCATCACTGTCCTCCTCACCGCTCCCCCTTCCCTCTCAACCTACTTCCTCTCCAAGAACATCTTGTCTCTATTTCCGAGCCTCTATCTCCCATGGCACTCCCCGCTCCCACCTCCTCACCCACACAACAGCTGGCAGCGCCCACGTTAATCTTTCTCATTCTAATATCCGGCATAGACAACACATACAAACCAAAGCTTCGTATCATCCTGTCCAGATGATACGAAGATACGATGATACGAGATCAAAATCAGCTCCGGCAGAAGACACTGAGAATCATGTATCAAGTGTCTACCACTTGTCAACGGATGGCTGGATTTTTCAACAGTGACCCATTTCAGAACTCCAGGCGTAAACAGATCTCACAGAACAGACACATGTGCAAGGTCTAGCAGGAGTGATGTCACACTACCTAGTGACGTCAGCACAAAATAAGCCAACGCAGCAGAAGTCAGGAAAATGAATGGGTGATTGTAAGATCCTTCACATCAAGGGACTTAAAGACGCCGCCAAACTACTCCTGCTTTTTTCAAATCACATTAACTATCCCGTCTTGACTACAGCTCCGCACTCCTCTCCCATTTCAAGGCAGAAAAGTTATCTAGAACAGTAGGAGGCGAGTCAACATATACTATCACAGACACGACCATCTGCAAAACAACAACATTAGAAAAAGCGAAAAAGGACGGAGGGAATTATCAGGGGAAAGCGCCAAGCCATTACGATTATATAGCACTGGGAAGGGATCAGGATAAGGATCTGGGATGGGACGGTGGGAAGGAATGGTGTCCAATAACTTGGTCAGTCGAGGATTGAACGCCGATCTGCATGAAGCGAGACCGTCGCTCTACCGTCCAGCATAAGTGAAAAGGGAAAATAATAGAGGAGATGGAAGAATAGAGCCAGAGAAGAGCCAGCAACAGGAGAAAGGTGCCAGAGCCACAGTCAGAGAACACTATAACCATCAGAGAACCACAGCTTTTCAAACTACCTTCGGCAAATATAACAAAATTATTTCTCAAACTAAAGTGCACATTTTGAAGTGGTAATTGGTTCTTGTAGTAAATGTGGGACCGCTGCAGCAACAGCCTAAACCAGCGAAGTTATCCTCAGCAGTGCCGTATAAGCCACGGTTGTGATGGATATGTGGGCCTGCGGACTGCTGCAACAACAGCCTTACCGATCATGTCATTCTCAACTGACCCTGTGGATCTGCTTGATACCTGCTTGATGGGGTTCTGGGAGTTCTTCTACTCCCCAAGCCCAGCCCAAGCCCAAGCTTTACTTGTGAGAGTTTGGTCCACCAGGCTGTTGCTTGGAGCGGCCCGCAGGCCCACATACCCACCACAGCCCGGTTGGTCCGGCACTTTTTTAGGAGACAATTAACGTATTATATAGAGCTCTTATGTTAATCACCATTAACATAAGAGTTCTAACACAACTCCAGTGGATAAGGGAGTATCTAAGCAACAGGAAACCGCAAGTAACTGTGAGGGGGGAGACATCAGAGTGGCGAGATGTCACCAGCGGAGTCCCACAGGGCTCTGTACTTGGAACCATTCTGTTTCTGATATAGGGAAACGATCTTCCAAAGGGTATAGATTCATTCCTCTCAATGTTTGCTGACGATGCAAAAATTATGAGAAGAATCAAGGCAGATAAAGATAGACAGAGACTACAGGATGACCTGGACAAACTGGAGGAATGGTCTAGAAAATGGCTACTAAAGTTCAACTCAGGAAAGTGAAAAGTAATGACATTAGGCGAAGGGATAAGAAGGCTGAACACAAGGTACCATCTGGGAGGTGAAATCCTGCAAGAGTCAAATAGAGAGACAGATCTGGGGGTTGATATCACACCGAACCTGTCCCCAGAAGCCCACATCAAAAGGATATCATCAGCGGCATTTGCTAGATTGGCCAACATAAGAACTGCCTCGAAGAAATCGTTCAGGACCCTATATATCACTTATGTCAGGCCAATCCTGGAATATGCAGCTCCAGCCTGGCGTCCATACCTAGTTAATCACAAGACAAAGTTAAACATGATTCAGAGGTATGCCACCAGACTAGTCCCGGAACTGAGAGGTCCGAGGTACGAGGAAAAGCTAAGGGAGCTGAACCTCACGTCCCTGGAAAACAGAAGAGTAAGGGGAGACATGATAACCACCTACAAAATTCTCAGGGGAATTGACAGGGTGGACAAAAACAAGTACTTTAGTACGGGTGGAACACGAACAAGGGGACACAGGTGGAAACTTAGTACCCAGATAAGCCACAGAGACATTATAAAGAATTTTATCAGTGTCAGAGTAATTAACAAATGGAATGCATTAAGCAGTGATGTGGTGGAGGCTGACTCCATACACAGTTTCAAATGTAGATATGATATAGCCCAGTAGGCTCAGGAATATGTACACCAGTTGATTGACAGTTGAGAGGCGGGACCAAAGAGCCAAAGCTCAACCACCGCAAGCACAACTACATGAGTACAACACCACTAAGATGTAAGGGGAGACGTCTCTATAAGGGGGCAACGGAAGGGAACTCGGCTCCGTGAGGGGACGACGGAAGGGGAAACGGCTCTCTGAGGGGACGCGGGAGGTACCAGCAGAGACTCCTCGGGCTCCTGGCGGCCTCCCCACCGTCCATGCCTTATGGATGAGGCTCTCTGTAGCTATGGCCACTCTTCACATCCTTGGCAAGAGCAGCACCAGATACAGTTTGATAACAATCTCAAGGATGTGACGATATTTGGCATCGCTTTTCCCTTAACCCGAGAAAATTATATTCCGTCTTCATATTTTTGGGATACTGGTGGGATGACTACCTGGGAATGGCTACCGGTCCACGGAAGGCTGCGCTCTTGTATATACGATAATGTTACCGTGTGACCTTTGCTCTCGTCTGAAAAGACAGCAAAAAACCACTCAGGAGACGACACGCGTTGCATATGCCGTCCACAAGTTCTATACGGGTTTACATTTGCAAATGTAACTACCTAACCTAACTTATCCTAACCTAATCTAACCTAATCTAATAGCACTAATAGTACGAATAGCATTGTACGAACTATAAAAATCTCGTTGGTATTACTATATTTTGATGGACTAGTACATCTTGCCCCAGCCCTGAAAAACCTTAATATTAACCCAGTGTTCAAAAATAATAATACAGTTTAGTCCATGTTAATTAAGTCCTCGCCCTCGTTTGAAGCAGGTTGTGTATACTCCATCCCTTGTAATGAGTGTGCATGTGTTTACATCGGCCAGACTGGTAAATCTCTTTCCTCACGTTTAAAACAGCATTCATATGCTATTCGTACAGCCCATCACTCCAGTGCATTGTATTTACATTCTAGTTTATGTGATCATTCTATCGACTTCAGAGGGGAAAATATATTGTTAAAAGTAAGGGTATCGTTGAACGAAATGTGATTGAGTCCGCTCTGATCAAACACTGTAACAACAGCCTTAATATAAACCCTGACATGTACAAATTAGATCCCCATATAAGCTTCAATGTAGCATATCAGTGCAATATAGCCTCCATTGCAGTAACTTCCGAGTACGGAAGTTATCTGTGCTATGCTATAATGTATATATATATATATATATATATATATATATATATATATATATATATATATATATATATATATATATATATATATACATATATATATACATATATATATACATATATATATATATATATATATATATATATATATATATATATATATATATATATATATATATATATATATATAAAACATGCATGCAGCAGAGATAAGATGGTCAGGGATCAGCGAGCGGTGAACGCAAGTCCCAAGACACTGTGTACGCCTCGTCGACACCTCACCTCACACCCACTGACTACCAACTCTCTCCAAATTAGCACTCTGTTTTGGCAACGAATTTATTCAATGATTTCATTGTGACTGCCGCATCCTGAACTGTCTCCCACACGACCCGGCACTGATGGCGCGCCTACCAACCATCCAGGTGTCTGCAGTCTATCAAAACATCAAACGAGCAATTAATTAAGAGCTTGGCGTACCTGTTGAGGTCAAGCACCTGTGGTAAATGCCTAACACAGCGAAAACATCCAGAGATGAGTTCTGCTTCATCATGCATTGGTCGTACGATAAGTGGGCCACCGAGTATGGCGAGGGGGTGTGGGTGGGAGGACCGGGGGGGGGGGGGTAGTGGGGGGCCGTGATGGGGGTGGGAGGAAGAGAGGGAGGGGAGAGTGAGAGAGAAGAGAGAGAGTGAGAGAGAGAGATATGTGAGAGGAGGGTGCTTGGGGAGACTGTGACGGTGCTGTGGGGTGGGGGGGGGGGGGTGAGGGAGGGGGAGTGAAAGCTAATTCAGAAGGCAGTACACCGCCCAGATTGAATGTGATGTGACAAGAACTGTGTGTGTGTATACATTGCTGTACTTGCCTACCTTTACTTACGTTGATATAATTGTTTAGCTCCGTTTGTACGTGTTGAGCTGCAGCTCCTGGGTCCCTCTAGGTATTCAGTTTACATCTGCTGTCCCCTTTCTCCTGGCCACTTCACAGTACCCACAGTACTGAATCCTTATTCAGATTCCTGAAGACAGTTCTTATGTTTGTCATTCACTAATATTCTCCTGTGTTATGTGTCTCAGGGTAAAGGGAAAGCTGCATGACATACTCTTGACCTGACGCGTGTGGGAGGTTGCCTCTGGCGGCCATTACCTGATACACAGTTACATTACTAAGCACTTACTAAGACTCAACTCCAGCACCAGCTCCTGGGCCACGGCTGGGGTTGGCGTCCACTGGCCTCCTCTCCACCAGTTACGCCATAAACGCGCCCCTTCTCTACAGTCCCTTCGGTGAGAAATGCCTACCCAGATGTGTCAGAACCTGGGCTACCCACCTAACGTACCCGGATCCGGTAATCATTAGGCCCATGTAGCAACCCGTCCCCCCTAATAGATCGTCGCATCATGACGTATTCTCTACCTAAGGTCAAAAACTGTCGTACTAGAAAATGCTAGCGACTCGCGAAATTGAAATAGTGTCCCATTTTCTGTTTTGGGTCCTCTGGTAGCTTAGGATAAGGGCACTTTAGTTCGACAGTTTCTTGACGCTCGAAATCATAGAAGGACGGGCTGCACGTAGCGCCAATATTACGATGTTTCCTTTAACCACTACAAGTTTTACGCCCGGGTCGACCAAACTGTAGTGCGTTGAGGACAGCTGCCACAATCATTCGTCGCCATTTTGAATGTTTTGCCCGGTGAGGTTCTTTACATCTGTGAGAGGCAGCAGAAGCCTCAGGACTGACCAGTGGGGGACTCTGCTTGTTACTATTGCACGTCTTGACGCTTCATTCATGTCCTTGTGTTGCCGTCAACTGTGTACTGTGTAGTATAGTATGTGTCCGGCACGCGGCCCACCTCCACCGCCACCAACTCTTGTTCATTGTGTTATTTTTATTCATCTCTTCGTTATAGTGCGTGTGTGTGTATATTTACTGTGTCTGCAGAATCGAGCTATTAGCTCTTGGACCCCGCCTTTTTACCAATCTATTTTTCTTCTATTATATCTACTACATATATTTCCTAACACACACACACACATCCTCAGGAAGCAGCCCGTAGCAGTTGTCTAACTCCCAGGTACCTATTTACTACTAGGTGAAAAGAGGCATCAGGGTGAAAGACACACTGCCCATTGCCTGGCACTGAACCACGGGTTCTACCTTTTCCCCTTAATGGTGGTACGAATCTCTCTTCTGCATATTTGCACCTCAGTTTGACATGGTCCATCATTTCCTGGAGCGTCTTCCCCTCTAAGTTCCTCCTCCCATATTGCACACTCTTTTGCTCTCATATAGTCTGCTCTTTTATAGTCTGCTCTCTGACTCCTCTCTCCCTTCCCTGACTCCTTGTCTTATAGTAGTATAAGACAAGGAGTCTTATACTACTATAAGTACAAGTATAAGACAAGGAGTAGTATAAGTATAAGACTCCTTGTCTTATAGTAGTATAAGACAAGGAGTCAGACTCCTTGTCTTATAGTAGTATAAGACAAGGAGTCAGACTCCTTGTCTTATAGTAGTATAAGACAAGGAGTCAGACTCCTTGACTTCCCAAGACTCCTTGTCTTGGCTGCCCGAAACGCTTTGCGTAATAGTGGCTTAAGGCATTATATGTACTAGCTCTATCTATAAATCTATCAATTTTTGTAAAACCTCTTATATGTCTCTACTTTACCTGAATAAACACTTATTTTATTATTATTATTTATTTATGGGCACAGTTCTCAGGTCCATCATGTAGTGGAACACCAGGACACAATGGTCACTGGCTCCTAGTGGTATTTCATGCTCTAAGTTCTCAATGTCTTCCTCATTCTGGGTGAAGATCAAGTCCAGTAGGCTTGGTGTCCTCTTTTACATGTTGTGTTAAGAAGTTTCTTTCTACAACTTCCACTAATTTCTCTCCCCACGTTTCTTCCCCACCGTGAGGATTTCTGGGGTCCCAGTCAATCTCTCCATGATTTATGTCTATATGATTTAGGTGTGTGTGTGTGTGTGTGTGTGTGTGTGTGTGTGTGTGTGTGTGTGTGTGTGTGTGTGTGTGTGTGTGTGTGTGTGTGTGTGTGCGTGTGTGTGTACTCACCTAGTTGTGTCTGCAGGATCGAGCATTGACTCTTGTATGTGTGTGTGTGTGTGTGTGTGTGTGTGTGTGTGTGTGTGTGTGTGTGTGTGTGTGTGTGTGTGTGTGTGTGTGTGTGTGTGTACTCACCTAGTTGTACTCACCTAGTTGTGTTTGCGGGGGTTGAGCTCTGGCTCTTTGGTCCCGCCTCTCAACCGTCAATCAACTGATGTACAGATTCCTGAGCCTACTGGGCTCTGTCATATCTATATTTGAAACTGTGTATGGAGTCAGCCTCCACCACATCACTTCCTAGTGCATTCCATTTACTAACTACTCTGACACTGAAAAAGTTCTTTCTAATGTCTCTGTGGCTCATTTGGGTACTCAGCTTCCACCTGTGTCC